>NC_068995.1:14157076-14158798 GCF_001194135.2 Octopus bimaculoides
AGAGAGAGAGAGAGAGAGAGAGAGAGAGAGAGAGAGAGTGAGAGAGAGATTGTGCGTGTCGTGGTGTTGGCTAGTGATAAAAGATTGATAAAAGAGAGCATAGTAGCTGATGTTAATGAGACATACTAATGTACGATTCATGTTAATTCAACACGGAATTTAATATAACCCATCTAAATTTGGTGCGAATTGACCAACTGACCAACTCGGTAATAACTTACTGCGTTAATGTTGGTCAGACATTACTGTGGCTGGACATCACGTGGGAACATCTCGTCAAATAAAAAAAAAAAAGACGTCAGACCAGCTTGTGGCAAGTAATTACTTTTAAAATATGTTAATGATATGTTTATAGTTTATTAGAATGAATGCATGGAAATCGGTAGCCATTTGTTATGATTGATTATTATGCATTTCTTATCCCTTTGTTTTTTGCTTTAGAAAATGTTGTAGCTTTTATTGTAATTCCATTATAAGATTTTTAGATGGATGACGATGCTTAGATGTGCTTAATTATTTTATAGATCTCAGGGAAAATGTACTTACGTGCGTATGTATGTATGTATGAATTTTTTGGCGGATTGGGGTAGTTTCATTTATGTTCTTGAGAGACTTCAAGCCGGTTGCTATCAAAGCAAAAGAACTTTTTGAGTTAAGAGAGCTTCCGGTGTTTGTAAATATGTGGTTAAGCTACTGTATTGGTTGAACTGTTGATGCATACATCCATGTGTGTGCATCTATTCACATAAGAATCTCAGATAGAGAAGTTTTGGAATGTCTTACAAATCCTCACTATGTCACAAATAAATTGGATTTGGAGAATTCGTGAGAGTTTCTTTTACTCTTTTTCCGTGAAACCAAGTGTTTCTAGGTTTTTGTGCAAATTTGTTGGTACCTAACCTAATGCACCTATGACAATAGCGGCATTTCGTCCGTCTTTACGTTGGGAGTTCAAATTCTGCCCAAGTCAACTCTACCTGTCATCCTTCTGGAGTCGATGAAATAAGTACCATTTGAGCACTGGGGTCGACATAATGAACTATACTAAAACACCAAAATTTTAGTCCTATAGCAGAAAGCATTATTGTAGTCGCTGTAGCAGATCTTTAGTCACGGGTCAAAACTGGTTAGACTAGAAGTACAATCAATTCGACGAGCTTTCATATAGTTTCAATCTACACGAGTTCACTCATATGAAATGGACCGAACTGATGCTTTACAAAATGGCGGCTTCTCAAGGTGCCAAATTGCAGAATCGAAATTACTACCTAATCATTGCGACGCAATTTTCTTAACCATTCAGTCACATTACCCTTACGCGATGTCATCATAAATGCTAGTGAGTATGGTGAGTTCTTAGGTTTGATTTTGTCATAAGCATAAGCGTAATAACAATCAGATAGTCTTGTCATATATGGATTCGGGCAATAGGTGTATGATTAGATCATGAATCTCGCGTATAGCTATGTTATGGTTACTTACATACAGATATGCATACACATACACACACATATATATATGGTGTATGTATGTGTATATATATATATATAGAGAGAGAGAGAGAGATAGATAGATAGATAGATAGATAGATAGATAGATAGATAGATAGATAGGTATATAGATATATGTGTGTGTATGTATGTATATATATATATATATATATATATATGTGTGTGTGTGTGTGTGTATATGTACATATATATATACATACATATATATATA
>NC_068995.1:14159297-14161480 GCF_001194135.2 Octopus bimaculoides
ATATATGCATATATATATACATACATACATACATACATATATGTTTGTATAAAAGCCAGTTTAATGTTTAAACTAATGATGATGCCGGTAGATAATGAAAGAATAAAACAATACCCAGAAATTATACGTCATAATATTTAGTTATCTAGCTATTAGTATATGTTAAAAATATTAGAAAGATTATGATCTTTAGATTGTAGGAAAAGAAATTATAATTAAGGTGTTATTTGTTTTTTGATCAATTAGATGCTTTTCTTTATGTATGGGAACATTTCAATGTAAGAGTGTTTCTACAATTTAATGAATCGAATTTTGAAATAAGTTTATCATACATTTTGTCTAGCCAAAGATCAGATTTAAACAACTGAATGGAGCATAACTAATAATGGACTACTTTATATCGTAATTAATGTTCCTCTCTTTCAAATCCCTAATACATTTACTAAGATTCATATGTATCTGTTTGATATAGTTAACCAAGTTCGTTTAACACTGAGAGCTTTCTAGATATCTACATATTCTTTGTAAGCTTAGTACTTATTCTATCGGTCTCCGCTAAGTTACGGAGACGTAAACACACCAGCATCGGTTGTCAAGCGATGTTGTGGGGGACAAACACAGACACAAACATACACACACACACACACACACACACACACACACACACACACATATATATATATACATATATACGACGGGCTTCTTTCAGTTTCCGTCTACCAAATCCACTCACAAGGCTTTGGTCGGCCCGAGGCTATAGTAGAAGATATTTGCCTAAGATGTCACGCAGTGGGACTGAACCCGTAACCATGTGGTTGGTAAGCAAGCTACTTCCCACACAGCCACTCCTACGCCTATATGGTGAAATAAACTAAATATGTCTTTTTTCCACGAAAAGCCTTTGTAAAATAGGGATGCGTCTTATACGCCAGCAAATACAGTGTCTCTCATGAGTAGGTGATGATCTCAGCCTTGATTAGCAATCATGTAGAGATGATGTCTCAATAAGATCACTTATTAGCATTGAACTTTGTATTAAACATCATAACTAAGTGAACCAAGGTTCAAATGTCACAGGGACTGATGTACCGTAAATGATCTTGATCACTGGAGTCTGATCCAGCTCAACTATATTAGGCCCTACATACAACAAACTTATGTGCATATGTATATATATACATAAACCAGCATGCATACATATAAATACATATAGAAGTACGTACATACATAAATATATATACAAACGTGCATACATGCATATACACATACATGTATACATACATACATGCATACATGTATACATGCATACATATATACACACATGCATACATACATGTATACATACATGCATACATACATACGTACATGCATACAATAAATTTATGTGCATATATATGCACAAACCAGCATACATATATATAAATACATATAAGCGTACATACATACATACATACATACATACATACATACATACATACGTAGAGAAAGAAAGAGAACAATATATGTTGTGACTGTGTAGTTAAGACACACTTATTCATTTCTAGTTCTCTCTTTCATCATCTAGCCTTTCTGTAGATGAGCGTATGCTCGAAACCTTAAACACCTTTTCAAATTTTCCTGAGCGTCAACCTAATACACTTATTTTGTACCCTATATAGGTATTTATATATTCATTACTATATGTATGTGTTTATTTTTTGTATTGTATATATTTTTTGTATTGTATATATTTTTCGTGTTGTATAAATTTTCTCATCGACTTGTTTTTTGAAACACTATACATTCGTTAATGGGTTAACTTTTCTTGTTAAGTTTTGCTAACGTAGTCTGTCTTGCGATTTTTCTTCTGTTCTACATATTTCTTATTGTAGGTCATCGATCAATGATCTTTTCGGGGTTATTTGTTTATATGTAGTTGTTGTCAGTGCCATAAATCTTACCTAGTACAAAATCAGTCAGATATATATACATGAAAAGATGTCACACGTAACGATGTGTTCAACAACATTTAGTAATTGATACAACATTCCAGAGCGTGTTAAGTATTCGTGTGTGTCTATCTATCTATCTATTTCTGTATATATATATATATATGTGTGTATCTTGGTCCATCTGAAATACTATAGCGAAATTGCAATAGAAGCTACAACAGAATGCATAGAACTCAACACATGAGAGTATAT
>NC_068995.1:14161490-14163178 GCF_001194135.2 Octopus bimaculoides
ATATATATATATATATATATATATATATATTACATAAGTGTGTGCGTGCGTGTGTATAATTATATGTGTGGGTATATCTATGTATGTACATACACGAAATGCCTCTAAGCATATCGTCCAGCGTGCAAACGATTCTACCTGCTGATCGTCTTACAACTGCTTACAATAATCCTTGCAGTTATAAGCACAAGGCCTGAAATTTCGTGGGAGGGGTTTAGTCGATTATATGTGCACCATAACCAAACATAGTATTTATTTCATCGATCGCGAAAGGGTGAAAGGCAAAGTCGACCTCGGCAGAATTTGAACTCAGAGTGTAAAGGTGGACGAGATGCTGCTAAGCATTTCGTCCAGCGTGTTAACGATTCTGCCAGCTTGCGCCTTTACAACTACTTATTCTTATTTCTTTACTGCCCACAAGGGGCTACACACAGAGGGGACAAACAAGGACAGACAAGCGGATTAAGTCGATTATATCGACCCCAATGCGTAACTGGTACTTATTTAATCGACCCCGAAAGGATGAAAGGCAAAGTCGACCTCGGTGAAATTTGAACTCAGAACGTAGCGGCAGACTAAATACCGATTTCTTTATTACCCATAAAGGGCTATACAAAGAATTTTTAAGACATCACAAAACATAAACACAGTACAAAACGCAAACATAGAATCGGGGTAATTAAAATAAAATGATAATATGCAAGAATGAAAAAAATGAGGCGCAATGTCCACTCGATCCCTTACAAGGACAGACTAAGGGATTAAGTCGATCCTAGTGCGTAACTCGTCCTTATTTAATCGACCCCGAAAGGATGAAAGGCAAAGTCGACCTTGGCAGAATTTGAACTCAGAACGTAGCGGCAGACGAAATGCAGATAAGCATTTCCCCGACGTGCTAACGTTTCTGCCAGCTCGCCGCCTTCTAAGTCTAATGGCCAGATTACATTAACACTCAGCTTTGTCTTACAATGTCACGAGATTTACATTAAGAATGCTCAATGTCTATGAAATATACGTCTGATGAATGTACCTGGTAGTTCAGTTGATCGATTTACTGAACACTCATGGCTCGTGATCGAATCGCAATGCACCGATGACCTGACTACCTGTTTCACTGACTATATACTACGAATACGACCAGACTGAATCAATGACCCAACTAAGTTATGACGGTACGACGTCTAATAATATCCTGATATATAAATCACGTGAGCAAAATAACATCATTCTGTTTCGTAATGCCGTCAGTAGAACCTCAGTCACGTATCTACATGCCCTGCTGAAACTAGAAGCTTCTAGTCCAGCAAGTTCACAGTTTATTTTGATGGGGGAAGATTTAGAAAGGGGGAAGGTTTACTCTAGATTCATTTCAATTTATTCTTGGGTGCTGCATTCTGCCAGTACACAGTGTTTGCATATGGAAGAAAAATCCCGGTCACATTTCGTTTCGTTTATGTGAGTGTGTGTGTGTGTGTGTGTGAGAGAGAGAGAGAGAGAGAGAGAGAGAGAGAGAGAGAGAGAGAGAGCGAGTGTGCGTGCATGTGTGTGTTATGCGTGTAAACATACACACGCAGGTATTCACACCCACATACGCACACGCACACACGCATACACAAAAGTATGCGTACATATATATATATATATATATGGATGTATGTATATATGTTTGTATACATATATATGTGTAT
>NC_068995.1:14163457-14166751 GCF_001194135.2 Octopus bimaculoides
GTATATGTGGGTGTCTATAAATATTCATTGGTAAAGAATAAAGAAAAATATTTACTTAAATCAACACACACACACACATGTGTATGTAGATTTGTATGTAAATATGTACATATACACATAAGACACATGCGCACACATACATCTCTCTGAACGCCAAATACAGTGCGTGTTTGAAACATTCCATGACAAAAGTTCGGTTTTCAGTTGATAAACTGGAATAACCAGTCCAATTCTGTTATGGCATCACAATATATATATATGGCAAAGATATACTGTAGAAAAATATTTTCTATTTAATGTACCACAGTTTATTGCTTGTTGTTGTTTTCGTGTGTGTGTGTATGTGTGTGAGTGTATACATCTAATTCATCAGATTTTTGTTTAAAGGTAAATATTTCATTATAAAGGTCATTGTTCTAAGGTGTGATATATATAATATATAAGATGTGTATCTATTCATATATGAAACACATTCACACACGCGTGTATAGACACACAGACACACACACGCACATACACACACACTCATGCATGCATGCATGCATACATACATACATACATGCGTATATATATATGTGTGTGTGTGTATATATATATATATATGTGTGTGTGTATATATATATATATATATAAATATATATATATATACGAATATGTGTGCGTGTGAGCGTGTGTGTGTGTGAGTGAGAGTGTCTGTGTATAATCCCCAGTAATCTGCTAAATATATATAATCCTTTTTAATCTTATACATACAAACATATATACGTACATACAAATATGTGTAATCCCCTTTTAGTTTGATATATAAATAAAAATGTTTATTTTTATGCGGGATACTTTTATGTATAAAAACAATTTAACTTTAATCTGAAGGATTATACAGTAGATTTTAGTTGGATGCATATTCATAAATTTTTATGGGGTGAAAAAGTTGATAGTGACCACACACACACACACACACAAACGCGCGCGCGCGCAGACATATTTGTACATATACACATCCTTGTGTATGTGTGGAGGGGGAGTGAAAAAGATTTTCTTAATGTAAAAATTATTAATTATACAAAAATGTTATTTCTTAAAACATCATGAACCTGATGGACGGAAGTCTTTGTGTGAACGCTTTTCGCTTTTAGTTTTTCAAACGCACGTAACACCGTATTCAGTTCTGTGTATTTTCCTGGCATCAATTTAGCCAGTAACCAGACTTTTAGTTACAATTTAGTCTGTAACCAAACTTTTGGTTTGTGTTTTAGTTTCTTTTTTTTTTTTTTTACAATATTTGTTGTTTCTCTCTTTTCTACACGACTGTCCATCAGTTTAGCCTCTGTTACGTATCTATTGGCTTCTTTGGATAGTGAATTGATGTGGTCTTCGTTTATCATGCTTTTATCATAGGGCAGGTCCAAGTCTTTGCAAATTATCCAGTAAATATACTGTGCTGTTCTATCATACCTGTTAAGATACTTTGTAGGCACAAGAAGACTGCACAGGGAGACAACATAATCAATGGTTCCATTTTGCTGTTTACATACATGACATATTGGGCTACTGCCGTTCTTTGACATGTTAGCCTGGTAGCTTCTTGTAGATAGGCATTGATCTTCGACTGCTATGATAAACCCTTCTGTCTCCGATTTTAAATATCGGAATTATTAGCTCTCTATGGGTGTTTTGAGAGGTTTTCGTGCCATTTATTAGTAAGAATATCTCATGCAGCAGTTTTAGCACGGGTCTTCATACGCTTAACGTTTTCTGTGCTTGTTTCCAGTACGTCTGATTCTGAGATTTGTTGTATTCGGAATATTCACTAAGATATTTCTTTGCCTGTTTTGTTACAGAGTATTATTATTATTATTATTAGTAGTAGTAGTAGTAATAGTAGTAGTAGTAGTAGTAGTAGTAGTAGTAGTAGTAGTGGTAGTAGTGGTAGTAGTAGTAGTAGTAGTAGTAGTAGTAGTAGTAGTAGTAGTAGTAGTAGTAGTCTTCGTTTTCCTTTACCATGTACCAGACTAAAAAAAAAAACATTCTTTCTTTAGTACCAGAACAAGAAACAATAATTTTTTTACTCATTATTTATTCTTTCATAACACGTTTTTTAATCAGCGATTTACACCCCGGCGCTATATATGCATATACATACATTTACACCTGGGAATACATAAATGTAGACTGTTCTTAGTCAAAATAAACTTTTATTCAAACTTCTGTTACCCGTTACTCTCACCGGCACACACAAGCACTCCCATAATATTTCTCTACAGCCTCCTGCCCTTCTTCCAGCCACTAACCCCTCCTCAAGCCCCCACCAACATCACCGCTAACCCCATCCATTTCCTTCTTCCAGTCTAGATCTATCGAGATATATAATGGCGAAGGAAATGATGGGGAGGAATAAGAGAATAATACTTTGCCATTCTCAACTCTCTTATGAAGCCAGTTAACATATATATATTAATATAAACATCTAGGCGCAATATAATACCATAAAGGAAAAATTTCATCGTCACTAATTGTGGCTGATGGTGCCGAAGCCCCTATATTGCAAGAAATACGAGTTAAAAATTCTTAATGCTGTATAAAGCACACAATATATATACACTGTCAGGGGAGACAACCGCTCTATGGATGATTCTAGGATCCCTGGACTAGATTAGTTTCGCCTATAAATCGTTGGCTTGTCAGCAGTGACTATTCAATCGCTCTCTGGTTATCTCTCCTCTCAGTGTACATATATTGTGCTCTTCGTACAGCATAAAGAGTTTTTAACTCTTATGTTTTGCAATATCGTTGCTTCAGCACCTTCACTCACAATTAGTGTCAATAAAATTCTCCCCGTGGTTGTATGGTAAAAAGCTTGCTTCCCAACTACATGGTTCCGGGTTCAGTACCACTTCGTGGAACTTTTGGCAAGTGTCTTCTACCATAGCCAGGGGCCGAGCAGGGACTTGTGAGTTAATTTGATAGACGGAAACTGAAAGAACCCCGTCGTTTATGTATATGTATATACTTATATGTTTGTCTCTTTGTTTCTATGTTTGTCCCTCCACCCTCGCTTGACAACTGGTGTTGAGTTGTTTACGTGCCCGTAACTTAACGGTTCGGTAAAAGAACTAATAGAATAAATGCAAGGCTTACAAAGAATATGTCCTGGGATCGATTTCTTCGACTAAAATCCTTTAAGGCAGTACTCCAGCATGGCCACAGTCAAATGACTGAAACATGTAAAAGAATAAAAGAATATATAAGTGTGTATGTATGTATGTGCGTATATATATATATATATATATATAT
>NC_068995.1:14168729-14171118 GCF_001194135.2 Octopus bimaculoides
TTTATGTGCAATAAACTGCTGATACTTCTACAATGCACAAAATATTTTAACAATTGTTTCAATGCGGTTCCTAATAGTAATTAATTATAAGAATATGATAGGATATTTTAAACATCGAATGGGTAAGAAGATCTATCCGAGTAAAATAGGAATAAAAGTGATCCATAGGTTTTTAAAAAATGGCAGAGAAACACTGCTATAGTAAAAAGAATTATTGGTGCTAACGGGTGCTCCAGCATGGCCGCAGTCAAATGACTGAAACAAGTAAAAGAGTAAAAGAGTTCCACATTGGGGTCGATGAAATAGGTCCTAGTTAAACACAGAGGTCGATGAAATAAGAACTAGTTGAGCACAGGGGTCGATGTAATCGACTAACCCTTGTGCTTATAGTAGAAAGGATTATCGTTGTTGTTGATGTTTTTGTTGATGATGATTATGATGTTTAAATCTTTACTAGTAAAGGAGACTAACAGCTCTGATATGTTGTTAAACTCACTCACCTAATATGGTCGGTACTTTATTGCAGACGTTAGTTAACAACTAACTGTTGGTCGGTAAGACATGTGGAAGATAAATGTGCAAGTAATACTAGCTCATCTATTTGCTAGACTATTTCATATATAATACATACATACGTTAATATGTATGTACTAAATTTAGCAGGTTTCATAGTTGCTAGTTTGCTTACCTGTCAATCACGACTATCATATATGATAGCGCAGAGGAATGGCAATTGCCTGGCACACGGCAAGGAAGAAAATGCAAGAGGATTAGAGCTAGGAGAGAGATTCCGAGAGATGGAGATGGAGATGGTGAGAGAGAGAGAGAGAGAGAGAGAGAGAGAGAGAGAGAGAGAGAGAGAGAGAGAGAGAGAGAGAGAGAGAGAGAGAGAGATGCAGAAATACACATACAGTGAAAGAAAGAAAGAAAGAAAGAAAGAAAGAAAGGAAGGAAGGAAGGAAGGAAGGAAGGAAGGAAGAAAGAAAGAAAGAAAGAAAGAAAGAAAGAAAGAAAGAAAGAAAGAAAGAAAGCAAGAAAGAAAGAAAGAAAGAAAGCAAGAAAGAAAGAAAGAAAGAAAGAAAGAGGTGAAGGAGCAAGCGAGTGAGAGAGCAAGAAAGGGTGAGTTGGTGGGGTAGATTGTTTGTGAAATGGGTCAGAAGTAATATTAGCGATGCTATTATATTCTTACTTCCTCGTAGCGAGCATCTCGGAGTACATTCCTAGGAAGCAGGGGGGAAAAGAACAAAAACCTCTGACTCGGTGCAGAGTAGGATATTAAGAGATGAAGGTGCAACTGCTTGGTATAGCTGCAGGGGAAAGGTGAGACTAAGGAATAAGAGAAAGAGAGGGAAGAATAGACTGAGTGAGAGAGAGAGAGAGAGAGAGAGAGAGGGGGGAGGAAAAGATTAATAAGAGGGTCGGATGGAGGTGTTAGTGTGAAGATACAAAAGTATTTAGATTAGGTGGAGTTAGACTGCTGTTGCCCGAACTATAATCAGAAGTGCTCTAATTGCGTCCAGCCTGGATTTCATCCAGTTGCAGTTTTTCTAGGATTTACATAATCCAATGTGTCCTTTCCCCTTTTCCAATTTTTTTTTTGAGACTATATGGTATGGTTTAAGTGGTAATTGACTTGTGTTTCTAACGATTCTAGCAATTACATTGATATCTTAAACGTAGTTGTGAAAATGTATGGCAGGCTGATTGCAAAGTAAGTAGTGAATGCATATATATGCTGTCTATATATATGTAAGTATGTATGTGTATATCTATGTATGAAAAGGCTTGGAAAAGGCCGCACCGTACAAGCAAACCTCTCAAGTAAACTAGCACAACGCAAAAATTTTAAATAAACCTAACGGTACTACTGAAGAAAACATCCAAAATTAATTTCAAAAACCAAAGTTGCTGTCCTTTCGGAAGGAATTGTTTGATCGAAGGCGTTGTTTACAGAACCAAGATCCAGAAGGATAAAACGGATGAATATAGGACGTACACAGGCTCGATACAGAATTCTTCCAGAAGGGGACTGTACCAACACAGAAACTCTTTTGAATCCATATACTTACATCTAGACATGCTCATAATAAACTTCTGGAAAGTTCTACAAATTTTTGCAGTTCCAGTGATGGATTGGATCTGTAGTCTTCGAATCAGCTTTCCCTTGCCTGGTTTCAAGAAGCCTAATTTCTCAAGATTGGTATTTAGGCAGTGTGTTATATATCCCCGTGCCCTAATTATTACATGTATAAACCTGAACTTGTAATCTGGATAGAGTAACTGCAGTTTTCTCAATTGTTCGGCGTAGGTATTCTCTTTTTCTCTGATCTTCAAATAATAGAATATCCCAAGAATACAGCAGGAACGTGGCTAAAATCTGTCGAGGCCA
>NC_068995.1:14171571-14172770 GCF_001194135.2 Octopus bimaculoides
TATATATATATATATATATATATATATATATATATATATATGTATAATACAAATAATATGTGAGTATATGCATATATATGTACAAGTATGTACATACCTACATCTACATGTATATATAGATGCATATCTAGGTACAGGACGTTGCAAAAAAACAAAATGATTAAAGAGAGTACAGAAAACACACAGGCTACATAGAGAACATTTCCTTCATTAGCTGCCATCATTCTAAAACTAAGCGTTTCGAAGAGTTAGGACAGGACTCATTGTTGGAACGGCTCTTCCCACGGAGACAAATTAAATTTGTAACGTGGAGGAATGTAGTGGCGGACAGAAAACAAGACAGGACAACGAAACAGTGAAAATAAACAAGAAAGGCTATGCGGCCGGACGTGAAAAAATATGTGTATACTGAACGCTGTGATGCGACGAACTGAAAGGAAGAGAGACGAAGAGAGTTCGTGCGAGCTTGGCGATGGCCAAGATATGAAAGGAAAAGAAGTAGCTGGACACGTGACCAGCGAGGGGTAAGGAGAAAAGAGTGGTTGAGGGAGAAAAAAGAGGAGGAAGTAGAACATAGGTGAGCAACGAGAGACAGGGAGGAAGAGAGAGATATAGTAGTGAAGGGGAGAGGCGAAGAACAGCAGAAGGAAGAACGAAAGGAGGAGAAAGATACAAAGATAGATAAAATCGCGTCAGAAATATATATATATATATATATATATATCAAAACGGTTTGAATCAGACTCCTTGGTACTCAGAGTCTCAAGCATGTGGCTAGTCTTCGGCCATTGGGGTCTGACCACACGCTTGAAACTCGGAGTACCAAGGAGTCTGAATCAAACTGCTTTGATCTAATAGATGTAACTCCCAGTAAATGTGTTGAATGCCCTTCTTTCGTTTATCTACTACTCGTATAGATGCATACATATATGTATATATACATAGATACATATATGTATACATACATACATACGTACATATATATATTCATGATGGCTGCCCCCTTGTTATCGAGTATGGCCATTGCACGAAGCTTAACTTAACGGTGCTGTGATCGAATGTGACTTTTTAACCCAGCCAAAGATCTACAAAGTCTTGCACAGAGTTGGCATCCAAAACCTTTACTGGCAATAGCTGGCTGTTGTTGTAATTGGGCTCCATGTACCTTTGCGTGTCGTTTAAGTACATGCATATATATA
>NC_068995.1:14172984-14176052 GCF_001194135.2 Octopus bimaculoides
TGTGTGTGTGTGTGTGTGTGTGTGTGTGTGTGTATGCATGTATGTATATGTAACGCCATGCAGCTGATTCATTGCGTTACTACTTCCGGTGCGTCGGTGGTGTGTCTGGTACGAGATACTCTCCTTAACTTACACAAGCTTTTCACTACTAGGAACTGCTGCAATCGCTTTCCCTCTTTTTCTCCTTCTTTTCACTAGACAGTCGCAGTAACAAACAACAGCAAGAAAAAGAAGGAAAAAAAGAAAGAACTAAAGAACTAAAGGAAGCGTACTGAGCAGCACTTACATAAACATTTTAAAATGCCGACGAGAAGGTCGTACTGATATAAATATTTATATACAAATGCATACATACATACATACATACGTACATACATACATACATACATACATACGTACATACATACATACATGTGTGTGTCAGTGTGTGAGTGTGTGTGGTGAGAGAGAGAGAGAGAGAGAGGGAAAGGGAGAGAGAGTGTGTATATGTAAGTGAGAGAGATGGAGATGACAAGAGGTTAAATTACCAGGCTATAAAAGGAAGACAGCAACTGAAACTAACTCGACAACCCTGATATCCTTATTTTCTCTTTTCCTTCTCGCCGTTATGGTGACATGATCCTTGCCAGCACCCTGCGCTATGAAACTAAATTTAATATAAGAACGGGGATAGGTAGGCCATATATATATATATATATATATATATATATATATATATATATATATACATATATATATACTGACACGAACATGTGTGCGTGTGTGTGTGCTTGCCATCTCTTCTAGGTGCAGCGGGTGGTACCTAGCGACAAGACTACCTAATGATAAGGGATAGCGATAGCGAGTGCAGGTGTTTTTGTTTTTTTTCGTTTTCTTTGTTTTGTTGTTGTTGTTCTTTTTTTCTATTTGTTAAAATGGTTTATCTCCTCTTGCTTCTCTCGAGAGGGAAATAACGATAGAGATTCGTCTTGTGATCCGCTCCACAAATTCCCCCTGGATGAAACGGCAAACATTGTTTCGCAGTAGTACAAAGAACGTCTTACACGTCTTCACAATAAGCACGCTGTGAGTTTGTGTATGTATGTATGTATGTATGTATGTATGTATGTATGTATGTATGTATGTATGTATTTCATTATTCAGTTTATTTCAAGATTTCTTGCCAATAGAGAAAGAACTGGTTTCTAACCTAGATCCAAGGTTCCTTCATTGGAATTTCAACATCAATAACGGTATTTTTATATGTATGTATATATGTATGTATTTATGTATGTATGTATGTATGTATGCACGTATGTATGTATGTATGTATGTATGTATTTATGTGCAGATTTGTATGTTTTATGTATGTATTCTTACGCATAGAGTTACATATCTAGACATGCTCACATATATTTAAATGATAAACTTTTCTAAAGTTTTACCGATTTTTACTGTACCAGTGATGGATTGGATCTGTAGCCTTCGAACTGACGTTCTCCTTTCTGGTTTTGAGAAGCATAACTTCTCAAGATTGGTATTTAGGCAGTGTGTTACAGATCCCAGGGTTCCAATAATTACAGGTATAAACCTGAACTTGTAATCTGGATAGAGTAACTGTAGATTTCTCAATAGTTCAGCATAGGTGTTCTCTTTTTCATTGATTTTCAGCTTTACGTTAACATCCGCTGGGCAGCTAATTTCCACAACTGTGCAGTTTCTCTTCTCTATCCCAAATCATTATATCAGGTCTGCTGTGCTTATATTTTATTGAGGTCTTCACTGGTACATTCCACCAGTATTCCTTTTCATTATGAGTGGCTATGGTTTCTACCATATTGTGGGTCTTTATTTCATTGTCCTCGGGATTATCCTTCCGACAGATTTAATTATGGAGTGTCTTAGCCACAACGTATTGTCTCATCGGTAGATAATACCGTGATGACATTTTCGGACAACTGCTTATGATGTGGGTGATATCTTCAGTGTGAACTCCACAAAGTCTTCATCGGTTGTCACATTTTACAGTTTTTCCCACATCTCTATCCCTTTTTGTT
The DNA here is from genome assembly GCF_001194135.2 of Octopus bimaculoides. Taxonomy (NCBI): domain Eukaryota; kingdom Metazoa; phylum Mollusca; class Cephalopoda; order Octopoda; family Octopodidae; genus Octopus; species Octopus bimaculoides. The sequence goes on from NC_068995.1 coordinate 14,175,021, forward strand.
TTTTTACCAGGTACTTGGTTGATATTCCTGTTCCTGGATTGCAAACACATACCCTTCAAAGTGGGAGGTAATAATCCGGCTATTGGTCCATGATAAGCTGCTTTGATAATCGATGTTAGTATTATCACGGAGATTTCTACTAACATGTCCATGCATTGTCTCCTGCTCATATAGCCTCATCCTTTCATCTGATGATATGTTGCGGTAGAGTCGTGCGACTTCTTTGGACATTTATTCTAGGTTATCAAAGAGTGTTGCTCAGGGAGCTGCCTTCCAAGTCTTATGATGTTATCAGCTTCATGTATGCAAACTTGATTAAGGGATGCACTTCGACGTTTGGTGGCTAAAAGATGTTGCCGAAGAGATATGATGCGACATTCAAAGGTATTTGGGATCGATCTTAAGCCTCTGCCGCCTTGTTTACGTTTTAGGTAGAGGCGGTCTACATCACTGTTTATGTGGAGAAATTTGTGTGCTTGTTAGTATTTTGGGGGTTTTCACATCAATGACTCGGGTGAAATTGCATTGACCACGATGCTAAGTTGCATATCCAACAGTGTGCAGTTGCTGCCATTGAAACATGTGTAGGCCCCGTAAAGATGCTGTAAATAACTGTTAAATAAAATTGTGGATGTGAAAAATCTCCCTTCTATTTATCATTATTAATATTATTACTTACTCTCCGGAAAATATGCAGTCCTGAACAGGACACTTAGATTTACACAGCGAGAAAAGTTACCCGCGCCTAGCAGCTTATTTTTGGCTCTGGTACCACATAAGAACTAATGTGGTTAGCCGTATCTGAAACCGACTTAAGAGAAAACACGGTAGCCGCCAGGATAATATATCTCTTTAAAACTCATTTTTGAAATATATATATATATGTATCAATAGTAATGGTAAGACAACAAAAGAATGAGACTTCGATATTATGTAAATAGAGGAATTTATCTGTAATACACGTGACAATTGGCAACCGAATAATTGTCACATTATATATATATATATATATATATATATATATATATATAT
>NC_068995.1:14177687-14179628 GCF_001194135.2 Octopus bimaculoides
CCTTTTTTGTATTTTATTTAATTTTGTTAACGTATGTAGTATTTAATTCCGTTTGTTTATCTATGTATTGTATTGTATTATATTTTGTTCATATTGTTATTGGTTTATGGGGAATTTATTGTCATATGTTGTGGTTTGTTAGGGTGGTGTGTTAGTGTTCCATTCCAGTTTCCTATTCAGGCTAGGTTTATCTTCTATTATGTGTGTAGCTTCTGTAATTTGTCTAAGTGCTGCGTCTCTGCTATGTGCGGATAAGATTTTAATTTCTATGTTGTTGAGTGAGCCTCCGTGTTCTTGCTCAGCGTGCTGGTACAGAACTGGTGAGCTCTTCCCTTCCTTAAGTTCCCTCCAATGAACATCGGAGGGAACTTAAGGAAGGGAATAAGGTTTGTTTAAGGATGTTGAGCAAAACACCCATGTTTCTAAAGGTGAATTATTCAACCCCCAAAGAATTCTTCTCAACACATAGCTATGATGCTCACCCACTACTTTTGCTCATGATCAGAGATGCACATATTGTCAGCCACTAAGGGACATGCCCAACCGGTTATGGTCAAACAACTGACAAGCAAATCTGTGGTATTAAGCAGAATATTTGCTGTAGCCCATCTTTTATACCAAAACAAAAGAATGTACATGATAACACTTCCAATCAATTAAGATCAGAAACCATGAGAGCCACTGCCTGGTACTGCATCCGGACATTTATTATTATTATTATTATTATTATTATTATTATTATTATTATTATTATTATTATAAATATAGTGGAATTCACTTGCCATTTTATTAATTCCTCCAGGCTGAGATGTCAACAGCTTACAAATATGTCTATCATCATGGGTTTTGAAGACTGTGGAGTGAGGCTGTTTTTTAAGCTTGTTGACATCTCAGCCTGGAGGAATTAATAATATGGCAGGTGAATTCCATCATATTTATACTAAACTTTTTGACAATTCTTTTCTTTCTTTTTATTATTATTATTATTATTATTATTATTATTATTATTATTATTATTATTATTATTATTGAGTGAGAGAGCAGTGCATGCCATCAAAGTTACACTGGGGTAAAATATACAAAGCCCATTATATCCATCATGACTACTCGTTTGATAAGGGTACACCAGGTCCATCCATCACAACCACATGTGCACGACATGGTGATCTCATATCAAGATTAATAGTACATGACCTTGCAGGTGGGGCCCAATTAGAATTTTCTTCAGGTCGAGTAGCCCATCCTGCTCAAAAGGTCCATGAATAAGAGTTGTTTAATGATGTTGGACAAAACACCCATGTTTCCAAAGGTGAATTATCCAAATCCCAAAGAATTCCTCTCAACACATTTAGCCCCAGGAGACATCGTCTCCAGCTGGTTATACGACACGATCTGTGTTCTTATATTTTCGAACAAGGGAACCTAGCACCCCAACTCAGCTCAAAGCAATATCTGTGTATCGCGATTTCTGAGTTATTTCTCTTCATCATGACCCGGAAATCGGGTTATATTGGCAAAAATCTTTACTCCAAATGAAATTAAGTGTTTTGCTCAAGAGCACAACAGATTGCTCTATCCAGGGATGAAAGCCACCATCTTACAGTCGTGAATCCAACACCATAACCACTAGGGTACTAGTGGTACTCATTTCTACAGCTGAGTGGACTGGATCAATGTGAAATGAAGTGTTTTGCTCAAGAACACAACGCGTCGCCCGGTCCAGGAATCGAAACCACAATTTTACGATTATTAGTCCAACACTCAAACTACTAAGCCACGCGTCTCCACAGATCATGCAAAGGAGAGGGTCTCAATTGACCATATTCGGGAATGAGTAAAAAAATAAATTAAATATGAAGAATGTTTCGAAAATATTGACATAAAAGAATCTGATCTTGCGGTTTATAAGACTTTGTACCATTCTGTTTAAGATTTGGCATT
>NC_068995.1:14180048-14181521 GCF_001194135.2 Octopus bimaculoides
TGGTGGTGGTGGTGGTGGTGGTGGTGGTGGTGGAGCTGTTGCTTCGGTTGGTGCTGTTGCTGGTGCTGTTTAAGCCTGAGTTAACACATGTCAAAGCAGACTTGTAATGGAAAATACTTAATATATGATCAGGAGTGGCTGTGTGGTAAGTAGCTTGCCTACCAACCACATGGTTCCAGATTCAGTCCCACTGGGTGGCATCTTGGGCAAGTGTCTTCTACTATAGCCTCGGGCCGACCAAGTGGATTTGGTTGACGGAAGCTGAAAGAAACCCGTCGTATATATGTATGTATATATATGTATATCTATATATATGTGTGTGTATGTGTTTGTGTGTATGTGTTTGTGTGTATGTGTTTGTCCCTCCGACATCGCTTGACAACCGATGCTGGTGTGTTTACCTTCCCGTAACTTAGCGGTTCGGCAAAAGAGACCGATAGAATAAGTACAAGACTTACAAAGAATAAGTCCTGGGGTCGATTTGCTCGACTAAAGGCGGTGCTCCAGCATGGCCACAGTCAAAAGACTGAAACAAGTAAAAGAGTAAAGAGTAACCCGTCTTTTTTTCTTTTTCTTTTTTTTTTCTCTTTTCGACATAGAACATCTACGAATACATTATCCAATGTCTCTTTTGTTTTTAAAGACGGTAAAGACCGGCTGGGTGGAAATTCGGTCGATATTTTAAATATGCGGTCTAGTTATTCTTTTATTCATTTATTCTTTTACTTGTTTCTGCCATTTAACTGCAGCCATGCTGGAGCACCACTTTAAATGGTTTTAGTCGAACAAACCGACCCCAGAACTTATTCTTTATAAGCCTAGTACTTATTCTATTGTGGTTTTTTTGCCGAACCGCTAGATTACGGGGACATGAACACACCAGCATCGGTGTGTTTAATAACTTCAACCTGATCTATAACATTAGCAACAAGACTCACACTAACAACAACAGCAATAACTTCAACGAAAACCTGATCCGTCTTAACAGTATTATAAGACGTCGGACATTTTCAATGCATTGTGTTCTGTAGAGTTTACCTATTTATGGCAAGCCACATCTTACATAGCTCAGGAATGGGATCCTCAACCCGCGAAGCCCCTGAACAAGTATTCCATTCTTGAAGACGGCAATGACGAAAAAATCTATAACATTTGTTGTGGTAGTAGTAGTAGTAGTAGTAGTAGTAGTAGTAGTAGTAGTAGTAGTAGTAGTAAGAAGAAGAAGAAGAAGAAGAAGAAGAAGAAGAACAACAACAACAACAACAACAACAACAACAACAACAACAACAACAACAGCAGCAGCAGCAGCAGCAACAGAAACTACACAAGAAACAGCTGCAACAACAGCAACAAAGGTAACAGCAACAGTAACAACAGCAGCAGTAGCAGCAGTAGCGACAAGAACATCAAGAAGAAGAAGAAGAAGAAGAAGAAGAAGAAGAAGAAGAAGAAGAAGAAGAAGAAGAAGAAGAA
>NC_068995.1:14182434-14183305 GCF_001194135.2 Octopus bimaculoides
TCTCTCTCTCTCTCTCTCTCTCTCTCTCTTTCTCTCATTTTCTCATTTTTCTATCCTTTTCTTTTTCACTTTTCTCTCTTTTCCTTTCTCATTTTCTTCCTCTTTTATCGTTTTTCCTCCTCTTTCCTTTAATTTTATTCTCACTCTTCCCTCTCGTCTCCCTCTCTCATATTTTCTCGTTTTTTTCTATCTTTTTCTTTTTCTTTTCTTTTTCTTCGCCGTCTTTTTATTTCACAATTTTCTCCATTTTCCCTCTCTTTTCTCATCTTTTCTCTCTCCTTCCTCTTTGTTTTTTCCTCACTCTTCTCTCTCTCTTTCACTCTCTCTTCTCTTCATTCTCTCTTTTTCACTTTCCCTCTCTTTCTTCCATTCTCCCTTACACCACTCTCTTCATTTTATACTGTCGTATTCGACTACCTGAAATAACCTTACACACCCGTCTTTTAGCCACACTTGCGCACATAATCCTCTTTTTCCCTCCTTTTTGTTTTCTTTTCCATTTAGCCCTCTTCCCTCCGCCTATATGAACCATTCTTGGTAAGGCAAGAGAGATAGATTTACTTACCATTCACTCATCTTTCAATGAAGAGCTGAAGTAACAAAGCTCGGGCTCATATATCTACATATTTATATTTATATTTATTAATACACCATTGGCTTGCAGGTCTTTCTCGAATGAAGGGCTAAAACCACACAGATATACATACATACATACACATTAAGCATCCTCCAGAAATCTTAGAGTGAAGAGATAACGGCATACATCCGTAGATAGATAGATAGATAGATAGATAGATAGATAGATAGATAGATAGATAGATACTACGTACATACATAAATACATACATACATACATATACTCACATATACA
>NC_068995.1:14187355-14188907 GCF_001194135.2 Octopus bimaculoides
AATAAAAGATGTTATTATACATGTAATTTTCTCTTCATGGAACCGTTCTTTGAATGCAAAACTTGTATCGAATGTAAAAATTACGTATTTCGAATAACACTACATAGCTAAGTTTTATATATATGCATATATATGGAGGCGCAATGGCCCAGTGGTTAGGGCAGCGGACTCGCGGGCATAGGATCGTAGTTTCGATTCCCAGACCGGGCGTTGTGAGTGTTTATTGAGCAAAAACACCTAAAGCTCCACCAGGCTGCGGCAGGGGGTGGGGTGGCGAACCCTGCTGTACTCTTTCACCACAACTTTCTCTCTTTCTTCCAGTTTCTGTTGTACCTGTATTACAGACGGCCAGCCTTGTCACACTCTGTGTCACGCTGAATCTCTCCGAGAACTACGTCTGTTAATTTCACGAGCAGATTGTTCCGTTGATCGAATCAACTGGGAATCTGGTCGTCGTAACCGACGAAGTGCCACGATATATATATATATATATAATTTCGTTAGGGTATGTAACCCTGGTGTTTATATTATTAAGCTTATCCACGGATGTTGGCTATCAAAGCTGCAAGCTGGAAACGTTTATTCTACCTAACACATAAATGGAAACTAACAAGTACCCATTGAATTTTTCTAATGACAAATAAGAAAAATGGAGTAAGCAAGACGTTTCACTACTTCAGTTTAGAATTGTTTCATCTTAATTCAAAGCAAGATTACAGGATTGATTATTTAGATTGAATTAAGCTGAAATTATTTTGAATTGAAGTGGTAAAAATTACTTGCTCACTCCATTTTTCGTATTTGTCATTTCATGTGTGTATGTGAGTGTGTGTGTGTGTGTGTGTATGTGTGTGTGTGTGTGTGTGTGTGTGTGTGTGTGTGTGTATGTATGCATGCATGTATGTATGTATGTATGCATGTATGTATGTAGGTAGGTATGTATGTATGTATGTTGCGACTTTAATGTCTGATGTTGAAAAGGTCATGACGTATATATTATTTGGTCTGTAAAAGGTCGCTTACGAATTCAAAATAATAATAATAATAATGATAATAATAATAATAATAATAATAATAATAATAATAATAATAATAATATTAATAATAATAATAATCTTAGGCAAATGCAGAGTGGGTGGTTAGAGACAACATCAATGGAAAGCAATTTAAATCAAGTCAAGCAGAGGATAAATAAGGCTAAAGTAGACTAAACAAGTCTGGTTTTCTTTTTTTTTTTTTTTAAACTACTTCAGAATAAATGTTTCCTCTTCACAAACACATGCAAATATGCACATACTCACACACATGCACTCGCACATATACGTACATACACCATGAAAACGCACGCTAAGTAAATTTAATGAGCTCTAAAGTTGACCACTTCCAGCTTGACCAGTCCAATTCTGTTATAATACCATATACACACATACATACATACATACATACATACATACATACCCACCACACATATATACACTTGTGTGTGTGTGTGTGTGTGTGTGTGTGTGTGTGTGTGTGTGTGTGTGTGTGTGTGTGTGTGTGTGTGTGTGTG
>NC_068995.1:14189198-14197995 GCF_001194135.2 Octopus bimaculoides
TGTGTGTGTGTGTGTGTGTGTGTGTGTGTGTGTGTGTGTGTGTGTGTGTATGTGTGTGTGTATACAAACACACACATATGTGCGAGCGTGTTTGTATGCGTACGTATCGCCGACACACATATGGGAGAAATTTGTAAATATCGGCGAAAAAAATAAAACTGCTAAACTGTTGCTGGTTCCAGTGGAGCAGCAGTTTCAACGTGGAACCATATTTAATTAGAATGCAATTTGCTCTAGCTAAACTAGCTTACCTGAGACACAATCTTCATAGTCAGATTCTTCCCAAAAGTTCCAAGACATCATGTCAATTCCAGTGGAAAGCCACTTTAACATTTTAACTCGAATTTCGTCGTTGAACTTTCATTGAAGAAACCGTAAAATTTATACAGACCGTTGCATTCCCCACCCCATCCTATAACGGGGATTAGGCGAACAGAGGGAAAGCAATTCGTTCTTACCTTAACCACCGGAGAAAGAGGGACAAGGTTATACCGCAAGAAGGAAACAGAAGGAAAGTCTACTCCACGTGAAGACCGTTTTACTTCCTCGCTCGTCGCTCTGCCAACTGGGATACCAGTAACAACTGCATCCGGCGGCAACCGTAAGGACCCTGAACACAAGCATTTGGGGACAACGATATAAACTAAAATCCATCCCCTCAAAATTTCTGGCCTTGTTCCTAAATCAGGAACTAATATTTACAAAACGCAATATGAAATAAATAACATAGATAGGTGGTGCTCCGTCGGTTACGTAGTTCTCAGATAGATTGAGCGTAACAGAGAATGTGACACAACCGGCCCTTACAAATACAGGTTCTACTTATTTTTGCCAACTGAGTGGAGTGGAGCAACGTGAAATAAAGTGTCTTGCTCAAGGGCACAACACGTCGCCGGGAATCGATCTCACGTCTTTGCGATCGTGAGCCGGGTATCCTAAACACTAAGCCACGCGCCTTCACTACATAAATAGGTACGCATCTAATTTCAGTAGAGAAAGGAAGCCCATGTGACTTATGTACTTATGTGTTTTGAAACTAAATACTTATTTACAGGCCAGTCATATGAAGGAGGCATGTGCTAAAGTTATTTACAGACCTTCAAAGAGCAGGGAGAATGATGAAGCTGATTTCGACAAGATTGAACACTTGTTGGTCAATGTCTGCAAGAATAAAAACGGTGAGCAGGTGGGAGTGGGGAGACATGAAGTGCTTTTATCCAAATGCTTACAAACATCTTAAAACCTGCTAAATATATATACTAGATGATCAGGCGATGAAGTTCAAAGTAGTCACTTTATTAAGTTATATATACTTTTTTATTGAGGCTAGAAAAACTTTCACTGACTGTGACACAGAGTTTCACGTTATTGATCATCAGACAGCCGTGAGATTTCTTCGCTTCTTTACTTTTACTTATTTATTTTTGTTTGAACAACATGATGGTTTATGTGTTACTTATATGTTACTATATCTTCGGTATTCGAGTGCTATTTTTTTACCATCCGTTTGTGTCTATGTTTGTGTGTGTGTATGTGACTATATGTGTATATATATATATATGTGTGTGTGTGTGTGTGTATGAGTGTGTGTGTGTGTGTATATATATATATATATATATATATACATAAGTGCAGATAGATAGATAGATAGATAGATAGATAGATAGATAGATAGATAGATAGATAGATAGATAGATATGGATATAGATATACAGTAATCTCTCGCAATATCACGGTTCACCTATCGCGGTTTATAATTCAAGCTTACGTCGATTCCTCTATGGTGTTGTTGATAATAAAATACATATATACAAATTATAAAAATAATAATAAAAAGATATACAGTACAGTCCTGTTTCTACTTCGCGGATTTTCACCTATCGCGGGAGGTTTTGGAACGTAGCACCCGCGATAGTGAAGGGATTACTATAGATATATTCACGTATTCATTAACTAAATGTACATATACCATTATCACTGTTAACTCCACTACCACCACCACCACCATTACTCCCACCCCCACCACTACAACCACCACTTACACTGTTCTTACGTATTTTCTGTCGGTTTTCGTTCATTGACCTAAACATAATATACTAGCAAGTGTTCATAATAGTCAATATGAGTAAAGGCTATTGACTGTGAGTGAAGACTCGAGTTTAACTCATGGTAGGTGTAGACTGGATCATTTAGAAATGTTATCAATTTTCCAGACAAAATAGCTGAGTGGAGACTAATATGCATGTGAGTGAAGTGTAACTTGCTTATGAGTGTGAGTGAAGGATCAAAGTGTGACTCACTTTACTGTAGGAGCAGTTTAACTCGTTTAGCAAAGTCAGCCACCTACCGAACGAGTTTGGGTGAACACCTTTAGTTAATATTTACCCCGGGTAGATTCTGTATAAATGAAACGCGGAGAGAGAATGAGAAAGAGAGGAGGAGAAGAGAGGATGGAGTAAGAGAGAGAGGAGAGGAAGAGTCTCGTAGACACGTTGGGGGCAGACGTTTTTCTGTATATCAAGAAACTGGCTAGAATTATGTGTGTGTGTGTGTGTGTATGTGTGCATGTATGTGAATGTGTACTGTGCACTTGAGTGCGTGTGCATTGTCTATGTGTGTGTGTGGTTTTATATTTCAGTTTATGTGTGTGGTGAAAAGCCCATATGCACATGCATATTTAATCGTATTTAACATTCTGGAACAGAATGAGTAAAAAGAAAATACCAACAGACAAAATTGTCTATATTGAGACCGATGGGTCAAAAGAATATTCGTGAAACTTAAAATTTAAAACAGCTGCCACGTTATAATACCACCTACTAGATACAGTGTTAGACCACAAGAAAATAATATCTCTGTTGTTAAAATCAACTGCCCTCTGGACACTAATAAGGTCAGTGAGGTATGGGGGGGGGCGTAGTTTACCTTCCTCGCGGGTCCTCTCGTAATGTCGATCCTTTCCAGACGGAGGATATCCATGAGTGCCCAACTCTCCAAACTTCCGACCAGAACCTAGCAGCAAATTCCCTGAACCCAGGCGGCCACCACATCCTGCCGAGCGACAGCACCGAAGCCTATACATGAAGAGAGCAAATGGAGGAAGGGGATTGATAACTGTGGAAGACTGCGTACGTATCGAACTCGAGAGCTTAATGAGATACCTAGCCCAAAGTAAGGAAACCTTGTTAGTGACAGTTAGGAACGAGGGTGTATTGAGAGCAGAGAGAAAAAAAAAGAAAAACAAAGGAAGAAGTGCAAAAAAGACATGAAGAGGAATTACGCAAGTACACAGCCAATTCTATACAGCCACAACAGAAGTTGCTGGAAAAAATAGGTGGGATTGGCTGATGAAAGGAACACTGAAAAAGGAGAACGAGAGCACTATACTTGTAGCGCAAGACAAAGCTTTGGCCACGAACTGGAGATTGAACCTTAGGAATGAGCAAGTGTATCCGCTGTGTCGCATCTGTAATAGATTGGATGAAACCATTACACATAACACGAACCAAGCCCAAGACTTCCCCAAAATCATTACAAGTTGTGGCGACACGATCAGGTAGCGAAATTGCTACACTGGAATATGTGCGAAAAGTGGGGGCTAGAGAGAGGCAAGACGGGGTTTAAGTACAAACCGCAGAGAGTGGCGGAGTCGAAGACTAGTAAAATCCTTTGAGATTTCCCAATCCAAATAGATCAGGTGCGAGAGCATAACAGACCGGACCTAGTGGTGGTGGACAAGGTGGTGCACCACATATGCTATATAGTTGATGTTGCCTGCCCATTTGACCCACGAATAGTCAAGAAGGAAGGTGAAAAGATAGATAAATACGACCATCTTAAGTACGAAATAGCCCGGCTATGGAAAATGAAGAAGGTGAAGATAGTGCCAATTATTGGGTCCTTTGGAACGGTATCAGAAGGCATCAAGAGGAATATAAAGGGAATGGGAATAGAGTGCCCAGTAGAACTGTTATAAAAGGTTTGCATCCCTGGCACGGCGAGAATAATCAGGAAAATATTAGATAGCTGTAAAAGAACGGATAGCATGGTACCGTAGGCTGCAGGTAGCAAGCCCGCTACGCATGCGTGACTCCAGGAGCTCCAACAAAACCTGTGATAAAGATTAATAATAATAATAATAATAATAATAATAATAATAATAATAATAACAATCCTGTCTATTATAGGCACAACGCCTGAAATTTTGGGGGAAAGAGTATAGTCGATGACATCGACCTCAGTACTTGACTGGTACTTAATTTATCGACCCCGAAAGGATGAAAGGAAAAGTCAACCCCAGCGGAATTTGAACTCAGAACGTAGTGATAATAATAATAATAATAATAATAATAATAATAATAATAATAATAATAATAATAATAATAATGATAATAATAATCCCGACAATAAATGTACTTCAGGATAAACAATATTCCTTAAGGGAGGTTGGTTATCAAATATTTGGGCGTGGTCGACACGGTTGTACCCAACAAAACTTTGTTTTCTTGGTTTGTATGTGCATGTATGAGTGTGTTTGCGTGTGTGTTTGCGTGTGTGTCAGTGTGTGTGTGCAAACAAATATCTTTGTTTATATAAACATAGTTGAGGTTACAGATGACTAACAGAAAAACGTTTATGTAACATGGAGGTTAATATTTGATATAATTTCTTTTGGAGCCAATTACTCCGTTTTCACAGAAACAACAGACCACACACACACACACACGCACACACACACAGATAGAGAGAGGGGGAGAGATAGACAGACCGACAGACAGGTAGATAGACAAACAGACAGACAGATAAACATACATACAGATAAACAAACGGAAAGATATATATATGGAGTGGCTGTGTGGTAAGTAGCTTGCTTACCAACCACATGGTTCCGGGTTCATTCCCACTGCGTGGCACCTTGGGCAAGTGTCTTCTACTATAGCCTCGGGCCGACCAAAACCTTGTGAGTGGATTTGGTAGACGGAAACTGAAAGAAGCCCGTCGTATATATGTATATATATGTATGTGTGTGTATATGTTTGTGTCTGTGTTTGTCCCCCCAGCATCGCTTGACAACCGATGCTGGTGTGTTTACGTCCCCGTAAACTAGCGGTTCGGCAAAAGAGACCGATATAATATGTACTAGGCTTACAAAGAATAAGTCCTAGAGTCGATTTGCTCAACTAAAGGCGGCGCTGCAGCATGGCCGCAGTCAAATGACTGAAACAGGTAAAAGAGTAAAAGAGTATATAGATAGATAGATAGATAGATAGATAGATAGATAGATAGAAGCATTTTATTTGATTGTAAAACAAAACATGACTTTACACAATTATAGGTTACAGTAACGAATCCATGGATCAAAACGGTTGACAATCAGATATTATCTACAATTCAAACGCGTATATCTTCTATTCATTTCTGTATTCTATGGCGGAGAAAAAAACCCTGAAATGTTGAAACTAATCGAACAATCAAAACGGTAAAGTTCTGAGTCATGGTTGTCTTTTAGAACATTCCTGCAATAAAAAGAAATAACCAAAGAGGATAAAGGGGAAAATAGGATGTTTTGACTTTTATTTTTTGTCTTTTGCTTGTTTCAGTTGTTACACTGCGGCCATGCTGTGGCACCGCCTTAAAGAGTTCAGTGAAATTGACCCCATAGCTTATTTTTCAAGCTGGTACTTATTCTATTGTACTCTCTCACCGAACCACTGAGTTACGGGGACGTAAACAGACCAACACCGGTTGTCAAGCGATGACGGTGGAAATAAACACAAACACGCGAATGCACACGCATACACACACACACACAGATATACAAATACCATATATACTCACACACAAACGCACGCACATATATTACCTTTTAAAGAATTTCGTATTACTTCATTATATAGTGAATTTCAATCTGGCACTGCCACGATTTGGTAACTTAGATCCTACCAACCGAACAAACTAAGCCTATGAAATTCTTTTCGTCTCACTGACGAGTACATGTTTGAACGAAACCCGAGATCGCATAATCCATGAATGTACCTCTTGACTATACATCAGATTATGGAATCTTGTCTATGAACCTTACATATACCACTTTGTCAGCATCTCTCCTTCAAAATGGAATTTATGCCATGAATACCTAAATAATGTAAATGCGTGTGTTATTTTGTCACTATCTCTATATATATCTCACCCTCTGTTATTTGTGTGTCTCTCAGAGCATTTGACGAGTCACCTATACCGCTGAGAGCACTATAGGTGCGAGGGCCAGCATTAACCAACAACTCTGTGTGCGTGCGCGCGCGCGTGTGTGTATGTGCGTGTGGTATTAATGAAATAATTATTCATAATCGAGAACATGTATTTGGTATTTTAACCTTACACGTACATGTTCCATAAATCTTAAATTACGATAATTACATTTTCTATATCTTTTATTATTGTTGTTGTTGGCACTCCGTCGCTTACGACGTCGAGGGTTCCAGCTGATCCGATCAACGGAACAGCCTGCTCGTGAAATTGACATACAAGTGGCTGAGCACTCCACAGACACGTGTAACCTTAACGTAGTTCTCGGAGATATTCAGCGTGACAAGGCTGGCCCTTTGAATTACAGGCACAACAGAAACAGGAAGTAAGAGTGAGAGAAAGTTGTGGTGGAAGAGTACAGCAAGGTTCGCTACCATCCCCTGCCGGAGCCTCGTGGAGCTTTTAGGTGTTTTCGCTCAATAAACACTCACAACGCCCGGTCTGGGAATCGAAACCGCGATCCTATGATCGCGAGTCCGCTGCCCTAACCACTGGGTCATTGCGCCCCCACATATTTTATTAATACCATATATATTCTATTATTCTTTTATTCTTTACCTTGTTTCAGTCATTTGACTGCGGCTACGCTGGACCACCGCCTTATATATATGACCCAAACAGCCCTTAATGTTTGTCTTCGTCGATTGCTTACTCTGTACGTCCACTCTGTCCTTGTTTGTTCGTTCGAAGCTCTAACTCTCCACAAATTTTATATTTCTAAAATTTCTGGATGCTGCTGTTTTATGAAGGTTTCCTGTCTTGTCGTTGAAAGCTCGAAATAGGGAGTAATTAACAATCGACAGCTGAGGAGGAGTTCGACTTCTTTTGGTATTTTGTCCCGTATTTGTCTCTCATTGTGTTTACGTATTTTTCACTCGTAAGTGATGTCCTTTTCTTATTGTATATTTTTTGGTATTTTGTCCTGTACTTATCTCTCGTATTTACTTATTTTTCACTCGTTGGTGACGTCCTGTACTTTATATATTTTATATGTGTGTGTGTGTGTATACACACACACCCTTCTCCGTATAACTATCATTCCTTCCTATCTTTCCATCACCTTCCCCTCCTCTCCACCAAATACCCACATAACACATCCAATCTTCGCATTGATGAAAAAGGGATAAATATCCCTCTGGTAAGCATCCATTAATGAATTGAACCACGATCGTAAGATCGTGAGGGCAACAGCCTAACCATTAGTAAGAAGAAGAAGAAGAAGAAGAAGAAGAAGAAGAAGAAGAAGAAGAAGAAGAAGAAGAAGAAGAAGAAGAAGAAGAAGAAGAAGAAGAATCGAGAAGAAAAACGGAGACAGTGAAACACGAGTAATCTGAGAGACAAACAGGCAGACAGACAACCGAGAATCAGATAAGAAGTGAGATCAAGAAGAGAGGCGATGAAAGAGGTAGACGTCGAAACATACGAACAGGAAGATACAGAAGAAAATAGTCAGGAACTGAAACAGATATAATGAGAATATGAGAATATAACAGGAATATGAACAGTTATATAGAAGTAGCAGCATAATTAGCGCAAGATAAAGGTAGTTATGAGAAAGAAGCATATATATTATATATGAGAGAGTAGATATACTTTGAGGGAGGTGACGAAATAGAAAAAGAGGACATATTGATAGAGAGAGGGAGAGTTGTGTGTGTGCGTGTGTTTGAGGGAGAGAGAGAGAGAGAGAGAGAGAGAGAGAGAGAGAGAGAGAGAGAGAGAGAGAGAGAGAAACAGAGACAGAGAGACAGAGAGAGTGTGTGTGTATTTGCAGATATCTTGTGAGACAAACAAATTTGAAACTCAGAGTAGCTAACGACATGAGGAAAGCACCAGTTTCGAATAAAGAATAAAATCTACAGTTGCTAATTATAAAAGGTGCTTGGCCTAGTGGTTAGTGGTGTTGCACTCACGATACGCTAATCGTGTTTTCGATTCCGGTGGCGCGTTATTTTATATATATATATATATAGCAAAATATCGTTTTGCGTTCGACAGCCACTCAGCTGGAAAACGAATAACCCTGCGACGGGGTTGGCATCCCGTTCCGGGTGGAATGCTATGATCTCGGTCACTTATACGCCATAGAACCGGGTAAGTGGTCCTATGATTCGAGATCTATTGAGTACTTTTTCCTCCTTTTTGTAAATAAAGACAAATATATATATTTTTAGAAATAATACATTTCTAAATCTCTTAGAGAGATTTATACAGTAGTGATACGATGAAGTAGTTGTATGCTGTCAACTTAATGTGACAGTCCCTTGAAGGGAATAATACTAATGTTGTTTAGACCTAGGAAGCTGCACCGCTTCCTGTCGGTGCTTGTATACCCCTTGTAAACATAAGGACACAGGAAATGTGTCAAGGCCGACAGGAAGCGGTGCAGCTTCCTAGGTCTAAACAACAGTAGTATTATTCCCTTCAGGGGACTGTCACATTAAGTTGACAGCATACAACTACTTCAAATATATATATATATATATATATA
>NC_068995.1:14198586-14200022 GCF_001194135.2 Octopus bimaculoides
ATGTATATATATGTATGTGTGTGTATATGTTTGTGTGTCTGTGTTTGTCCCCCCAACTTCGCTTGACAACCGATGGTGGTGTGTTTACGTCCCCGTAACTTAGCGGCTCGGCAAAAAGAGACCGATATAATAAGTACTAGGCTTACAAAGAATAAGTCCTGGGGTCGATTTGCTCGACTAAAGACGGTGCCCCAGCATGGCCGCAGTCAAATGACTGAAACAAGTAAAAGAGAAAGAGATTGTGCTAAATTCGAATTTTATAACAAAAATTTCCCATCAGGTCGCATTTTCTTGTAAATTACCGACAATAACTATGCAATTTATACAAAATTTCACGATTAATCGATTTTGCTCCCAAAGTCAGATTAAATATGTCCATTGTAATTAATTCATAAATATAGAATGAATCAACATGTTTATTAGCATTATATAATGTGTTAACCTACATTTACTTATACTTGTCTTCTATTGACGCTATTTCTTGATGCAACCTCTCTCCATGTTCATCACTCACATCTCTTGCATTCTCTGGGTAGAAGGACAGATGAGGATAAAGAAAGTGTATCTTCAGTGAAATATTGCATCCGAGATCTTGGTAGCACTTGATTAGGCTCTCCACTATACTCTCACGCCGGGCCACTTGATGCTTTCTCAGAAGTCCTTTGCATGCATCTTTGAATGCATGCCAGGCTGCTGGCTCAGTTTCATTCATTGTCACCTCGAAGTTCTCATCAGCTATAAGTTGACGAATCTAAGGGTCTACGAATATGCCTTCTTTAATCTTGGCATCACTTATTTTAGGGAAGATCGCCTCGAGGTACTGGAAACATGGCTTGTTATGATGCAGTGCGTTGGTAAATTGCTTCATTAGGCCTAGTTTTATATTCAGGAGTAGCAAAAGGATTTTCTCCTTCTTAACTAGTGGCTCATGGTTTACATAATGACATCCAAGCGTCGTAGTTTCCCGAGATGGCCATTCTCAGCGTACATTTTGTTCTGATCTGGCCTTACAGTCCCACTTGCAAAAGAAGCACATAAACTTCGTGTATCCAGCTTGTAGCCCATTAAGTAGGCCTGCTATTTTCAAGTCCGCACAAATTAGCCTCTCATACTCCTTGTAACTTATGCGGTCTAGAATAAAAGCGAGGTTCTCGTATATCTCTCTTAAAATGATTGAGTGAGTAATTGGAACTAAAGGCATGGTGTCCCCAATGTGCAACAGAACCGCTTTTATACTTTAAAGGTATGCATCTATGAATAACCTCCATTCATTTGGTTCATAGATCAGCTCCAGTGCATTGAATAGGTCTCTGATATCATTACAATAAGTCAAGTTGTTTTCCATAGCGAAAAATTGCTGTAGATCTGCAGGACACTTCCTAAATACTGTAATTCGAGCCTCTTTATCCAACAAGTTCCATTGTTCCAGACGTGAA
>NC_068995.1:14201037-14203149 GCF_001194135.2 Octopus bimaculoides
ATATATATATATTTATCTGACAATGATAGAGAAAAGGCAAGAGATAATTCTAGTTATAAGTAAATAAAGAAACCAATAGAAAACAAAAAAAAAACAATGTTTCTCAATTAAATCATTAATTTATGATGTTAAATGTGCAGTGAGTTCTGTTGTAATAGAATCGCAATGAAAGAAGTATATACGAGACAAAAGCCAGAGTTAAGCTGTCTAACTGTAAAGTGATAAAGAAGTTTGATCAACATAGACTTTCTCTCTCTCTCTCTCTCTCTCTTTCTCTCTCTTTAGACTGACTTCACCGTAATAGGATAGAAGAAACAGTGATCGCAGTCTAAGAGCGTTGGTGGCTAATGCGCATGACTAACATACATACAAACGTGCCTGCGTATGTGAATAAGTGTGAATGTGTGTGTGTGTATGCGTGTGTGTGATTTGCAAGTATGTAATGTAAAGAAAAATATCTTAGCCAATGCTTATATCACTCAGCGCCAGCAAGCGCGTCTTCATGCTTCATACATACATACATATATACATAAATATATACATATATACACTCACGCATACACAGATACACATATGCACACGCATGATATGTGTGTGTGTATGTGTGTGTTGTTTAATGTGATGTAGTACTTCTTATTTATAGTGACAGGTTGTATCTAAAAACCTACAGCGATTATGATTTATCACAGACATACCTTCACACACCCTTTCTCTCTCTCTTTCTCTCTCTCTTTCTTTCTCTCTCTTTCAGCTATTACTTATCTATCTATTTATCTATCTATCTATCTATCTCTTATTTTATACTCTTTCTTACCTTTTCTACACGCTACCTCAACATTCATCTCCATCATTTTCAAATAGTTTTGTGTTGACATTATGCTTCTTCTGCTGGTGACTATACGTGAGAGAGCGACACACACACTCACTCACTCACTCACACACACACACACACACACACGCACACACACACACACACACACATACGCGCACACACGTACACACTCATACAGGTATATATAGACATAACTCTTTCCGTATTTTAATACCTACCGCTCATATAATGTTACAGTTACCGCTGTTGGCCTTCGTGAAATTCTGCTTCCTTGTTCTCTAGACTCTTTCTAGACTCTACTAGAACAAGGAAGCGGTACAGTGTTATTTATAATCGTGACCTAACGGAAAGTGATTCGGCAATTTTATTCCTCCTTTAACCTAAACGCGTGCTGTTATTTAAAACATTCGAAAATCGAGTGGACAAAAAAGCCGATTCAATTATGTGCTACTTTCGACAGTGTTATATGGTAGGTTGGAAGAGTATAAACGGACAGCTAATGAAACACCCTGCAGTTTCAACAGTTATCCACTCATCGACTTCTGTTTTCTTGAGTTTTGCATATATAGCTAAAATGGCTGCCAGAGTAGAAATTCTTGATTAGTCCAGTAAAAAACTAAAAGTGTTACACACGGCATTAATGGAATTGTTACATATTTGTGAAATATATTGTTACATCGGTGTGTACCATATAGATAAGGCATGCAATAAAATATCAAAAACAATTTCAGCTAGAGGGAAGAAGGATTGTATCTTCGGTTCAGGGTAAATGTAACACCGGCCATTTTATCTGCTTTAATCAACGGGCAGTAAACAATCTTTGTGGTTTCTTCCTTTCTTAAAATCATTTACTTATGCGAACTATGTTGAGACACCACTAATCTCAAATTCTCGAGTATTTATTTAGGAAGGTGTAAAAGTTTACTGTTTAAAATTTCACCTCTCAGGAACTTTTTTTTTTCCTCGCCAAATGAAGAGGTCTAACTTTTAAAAAATTATATAACTTTAATTCATTTGAGGTCACTGAAAACTGAAAATTTTGCTCTAATTTTCGTTGCTGATTTCTTCTTTTTTTTTTTCACTTTTTTGTTCGCTAAACAAAGAAATCTTTATATAACGTCGCACATATTCAGTAAAGTCGGCGGGTCGTATTAAATGAGGCCGTATTAAATGAGACTGCGAGCAGTAGTTCCCGACACTTGTTATCGGCTAAAAAGTGTGACTAGCTAGGTGTGCTGAGTCACAAATAATTCATCCAATCTCTTTCCTGTGCAGCTATT
>NC_068995.1:14203753-14204503 GCF_001194135.2 Octopus bimaculoides
TTTTTTTTTTTTTTTTTTTTCTTTATTCTTGTATTGAATGGACAGGCCACATCAATTATGTAGCAAGTCCGACCTCTCTTCTGAAACATCAAGATATCTGGTCTGTTATGGTCTAGGAAATGATCTGTTTGGATTATCATTATTATCATTATTGTTGTTGTTGTTGTTGTTGTTACAGGCGACGAGCTGGCAGAATCGTTAGCACACTGGACTGGATGAAACACTTAGCGATATTTCGCCCGTCGCTACGTTCTGAGTTCAAATTCTGCCGAGATCGACTTTGCCTTTCATCCCTTCCCTGCACTACCGAGCGCAACTCTGTGTGCTTTGGGTATGTGCTGTGGATTGTTGTAGTGTTCTTAGTTTCACTGTATTGAAGCTGTCAGAAGTTAGCATGCTGGACTAAATGCTTAGCGCTATTTCGTCCATCGTTACGCTCTGAGTTCAAATTCCGCCGAGATCGATTTTGCCTTTCATCCTTTCGGGGTCGATAGATTAAGTACCAGTGAAACATTGGGGTCGATGTGATCCACTTTCCCCATCCGCAAAATTTCAGACCTTGTGCCTTTAGTAGAAAGGATTATTATTATTATTATTATTATTATTATTATTATTATTATTATTATTAGTAGTAGTAGTAGTAGTAGTAGTAGTAGTAGTAGTAGTATTGTTATTATCATTGTTGTTGTTGTTAAGGCAGCGGACTGGTTGAGTCGTTGGCATGCCGGATAAAATGTTTAGCGGTATCTC
>NC_068995.1:14206422-14209267 GCF_001194135.2 Octopus bimaculoides
TTGACATTAATCATCTTAAGAAATTTGCCTTTCTTTTGGATATTAAACTCGAGCTATTCTCTGCCGCTCTATCTGATTTAACTGTAAACAAACAGTAATAACTCTTTGCCAGGTTATATATAAATATGTATGTATGTATGTGTGTATGTATGTATGTATATATGTATGTGTGTGTGTGTGTGTGTGTGTGTGTGTGTGTGTCTGTGTGTGTGTGTGTGTGTGTGTGTGTATATACACATCTGTGTGTGGGTGTATACATATATATATATATGGACTTTCCTCTGTTTCTGAAGAAGAGTGTCTGCTCGAAACGTTAAACCATCTTTCTTTCCTGCCCTGAGCGTCTGCTAGTACTTTATATGAATCAGAACGCTGCAGTATTTGAATATATGAATATAATCGAAATCTATGACTGGTATCTCGATTTCCTATAAAAAATGTTCATAATAACAAGAGCACTCAAAGAATGCAAGCCAACGCCAAGGCACACCAACGTCCATTCAACGATTAGCCAGAGATCATTTTTGAAATGAGAATATCTGAAATACACTCGACTGCTCTCACAAACGAGAAAACTGAAAATGAACCCGACCACTCTCAAAAATTAAGTAAAAAAAAAAAACAAGAAAAATAATCCAGAATCCTTGTCCGGTACCGGATTGATCCCAAAATCTACTCAGTTCGTGCCAGTCACGACGTCAAATATCCCTGAAGGTTTCATCCGAATCCATCCAGCGGTTCTTGAGATATCTTGTCCACGGGCAAACAAACAAACAAACAAACACGACCACTGTGAGGCGGAGGAAATAAAAACGGAAAATAAAATTAAGAGTTTAATTTTCCTGAAAAATGAATATGAAAAGTAAAAGAAAGAAAGAAATTAGATAGACAGACAGATAGATTAACAGAAAGAAAGAAAGAAAGAAAGAAAGAAAGAAAGAAAGAAAGAAAGAGAACGTGGGAAAGAAAAATTGATCACTGTTCTGGTATTTTAGTTATGAGTTCTGAAACAACATAAAATAAAGTTTACCTTACTTAGATTTGAACTTTAGAGCTCGGAGATATTGCAAGGAAATTTTATCTGTTACCCAGATAACTCTTTCAGTTCGCCACTTTATGTTGTTGTTCTTGTTGCTATTGAAGCAAACAAACAAACAAACAAACAAACAAACAAACAAACAAATTGGATGTAGTATACATTTTTAACGAGTTCTTTGACTTGCAAAAGCATTTGCAGCAATTGTCTTGTGTTTTGGAATATTGCTGGCATCGCGTGTTCTTCACTTGCAGATTCTTTCGTTTGTCTTAGTGCCAATATAATGATCATCCTCATCACAATCATATAGCTTCTCTTAATTTAAAATGTCTCCATCACAGAACAACCTCATGATGCGATTCAACAAACAATTTTCTAATATACCTCTCCTTCTATACTAACCACTCCATAGTTTAAACTCAATTAAATAAAAAATTTTAAAAACTGGCAGTCCGTTGGCTACGACGACGACGGTTCCAGTTGGTCCGAATACTGGAATAGCCTGTCCGTGAAATTTAACGTGCAAGTGGCGTAGCACTCCACAGACACACGTACCCTTAACGTAGTTCCAAAGGAAATTTAGCGTGACACAGAATGTGACAAGGTTGGTCCTTTGAAATACAGGTACGACTCATTTTTGCCAACTGAGTGGACTGAAGCAACGTAAAATAAAGTGTCTTGCTCAAGGACAGAACGCACCGCTGGGAACCGAAACCACGACCTTAAAGTCGTGAGCCAAATACCCTATCCACAAGATCCCTATATATAGGGATCTATATATATTACTATATAAACGTCCCTATCCATCTACCACTGTTATCCATTTACCCAGTACCATCCATGTACCCACTACTCCTCGGATGTTTGTAGAAAGTAGAGCCCTCAGGCACCTCCTCCATGGGTTTCTATCAGAAACAACCGTCACCACACTTTCAGCTAGATTCCTAAGTGTAACCAAACCGAGGCTATGGATATTATCCAATCAGCTCCCTCTTAGCTACCCCTAAGTTTCATGCCAGTCGGCTCGGCTTCAAAAATATGTGTTGAGACACTTTTCTGTAACATTCTAATCACAAGTCGGTAGTACGGGAACTGAGACCTTTTTATGCGGAGAAGTAGCAGTTCAACTTGGAGAGACTCCCTGATCTCTGCGCTACGCACCCTGTCGATTAACGTTAATTCAGAGATCCTTCGGACGAACCCCATCTCGGCTGCTTGTATTTGTGATTGTTGTCTTTTGGTCGTTACTAATCCTTTATGACCATAGGTGAGGATAGGTACGAAAACTTCTTTAAGATGTTCGTATGAACTCGGACATGGGAAGAGCTTTCGCTGCGGAAAAATCCCAGGAGAAAATTCTCTTCACTGACGAAATATATAAAAAGACATTGAGCTATGCACGACGTCATCAGATCGTAGACGCATGCGTATCTGCACTCTTGGGCATCGTCAACTACGAATACCGAATTCGTCTTTCATAGCCCTATATAAAACATATTCCTTATTTACAAGAACAGTAAATTGCATATTTATTGATGTGCGTGAAGTTTGGTTAAGCTGAAATAAATAATTAGGGTCGCACAAAACAGTGTTGATTAAGATAAAGTCATGTACAACCGTATTTAATGCGTTCTGGTGCAGGTATGCCGACACCATACCGCAGTAAATCAAATTCTTGAGCTCAATATTCAAGGTAGTAATAAGAATCCTCCTACATGCATGTATACGTGAGTGCCTCTATATTTATATATATATATATGTGTGTGTGTGTGTGTGTGTGTGTGTGTGTGTGTGTGTGTGTGTGTGTGT
>NC_068995.1:14209608-14212306 GCF_001194135.2 Octopus bimaculoides
AGGGACGTTAGCTATCGCACAGAACCATACGTTTAACAAAGACTCATTGATATTTCTCTATTTAAAACTTAAAACCTTTTCTTGTTCAGAAGCTGGTGGCCAGAACATTTCGCTCCGGATAGAAACGTGGCGTTCTTTTACAATCTAGTATTGCAATAATGAAGCTTTTATACTGTTGTTCTTCTTCTTAGTACTGTTGTTAGCAGTGTGGTGTTGGTGGTATTGTTGTTGTTGTTTCTGGTTGTTTTTGTTTTTGTTGAATTTTTGTTATTTTTTAAGACAGTACTTATACATTCGTAAATGTGTACGTATACAGAGTGCGGTGGGTAAATTGTCGCCATTTTATATTCTTCATTTCGTGCATGTGCATTGTTTGTTTTTGATTTTGTCGACTACACAGTACAGTAAGGTCAATTGGACATTGTCTGTGAGAGAAACAGCACCATGACGCAATTCACTCTGCCAGAAATTTGGAAATGACATGCTGTACTGCTTGGCATTCGCACTGGAAGCTCCAATACGAACATTTCAGAGTGCTTGGGTGTCAATCTGAGAACAGTACAATCTGAGGACAAATATCCAGTCAACATCATGGTGTTTAGAGTGATCACTAGTGATGGCGACGTTGTGCCTCCATTCATCTTCCCATACGGCCTCAGTCTCAACACGGAGGCCTATATCAAGTGCTTGGAGGAGGTAGTGCTGCCCTGGGTCAAGAGGATGGCTGCTGGAAGACCCTATGTCTGGCAACAGGACTCTGTACCATGCCACACAAGTAGGAGAACCCAGTCATGGCTGTCAGACAATTTCTACGACCACATCACCCCTAACATCTGGCCACCTAACTCCCCAGATTGCACCCCACCCCCGATTATTATGTGTGAGGCGCAGTTTAGCGAGAGACCAACAAAACACTTTGTAACACCAAAGATGAACTGAAGGCAAGGATTATGGCAGCATTCACCAACTTAAACAAGGAAACAGTCCAGAAGAGTTGCAGGGGATTCCAATGTCGTCTGGAGTCCGTGGTTGAAGTCAATGGCGATTTTATTGAATAAATTTACTCATTGGTATTTCAAAATATTTTTATGTAATTTTGGTAAGTATATCTGTCAAAATGAGATGTCAGTGTTATTTTCATTTTTGCGTAATTTAGACGACAGTTTATTCACCGCACCCCGAATAAAGCTTAAGATTAAAAACAAAAGAAGCAAGTATAAACAAAACAAATTGTGAAACTAAATTCTTTCACTGTTACATCTCACATGATAATTTTAAAGAAGACCAATGGCCAAAAGATGATAGGTTCGTATACAGGCCCTGCCTTGTGTCCATGGTTTAAATTCTTGTTTCTTGCAAGTACATTCCACCCAACTTTGTAAGTCATTTGCATGTATAGTAAAATAGCAACATATGTTTTTCTATCTGATGAAATCCAGGATCCAACAAATCTTATAATTACTAAACGCAGCAACAACAACGATACCAATAGCAAAAACAGCGAAAACAATACTACAACAATAGTAACAACATCAACAGTAACAACAACATCGATATTAACAACAATAACAACAGTGGCAGAAGAGATGGCTGGACTAAAAATAGATATCATATTCATTTCAAATGTTGGCACAACGCCAGAAAGTTCGGGGGCAGAGGATAAGTCGATTACATCGACCCCAGTGTTCAACGGGCACTTATTTTATCGACCCCAAAAGGATGAAAGGCAAAGTCGACCTCGGCGGAATTTGAACACAGAACTTAAAGACAGATGAAATGTCGCTTAGCATTTTGCCCGGCTTGCTAACCATTCTGCCAGCTCGCCACCTTAAAAATAGACATCATACATAGAGAGTATGCATTTTTACTGTAAGTTTAATATATCATTTGATATAACACCACTTCCTGACCCTTGAGTGCCTTTACGAGAGTTCATTTTATTATGAGCTTTCGGATCAGATTTCCTGTATGACTATAACTTCCTTTTCATATTTCCACCAATCACAGAGCCCCTCCCCCGTGCCAAAAAAAATCGTCTCTGTGACTAAGTTATGAAAATAAATTACTTGGCATCTATACATTTCTGAAGCATTGTGATAACCCTAAAAATAGCTTGTGTCAAAGCACTGCAGGATGTATTCATAAAACCAGCACCATATTCATAAAACAGTTCGAATGGGCCTAACCTTCTTTGCAAAGCATGTACGAAAACACCCAGTGTGTGATTAATTCGATTTACGACTGTCTGAAAGAAATTTCATATATGTGACATTTTATTGACGTCTAATCAAGGTGTGAGTGTAGCCATTGCTTCTGAAGATATTAGAATTCTTCTGGTTTTACGTATCAACAGAGAAGAATTGGCGGAATGTTTTCGACTATGTTTAATGATATTTTCCCTCTTCACTTCCCGGTCATATTTTTCCCTTTGGCATGAACGTTCACACACACAGAGGTACACACATGCACGTGTATATATATATATATATATAATCAAAGTGTACTGTATTATACATTCATTGGGGCCGATCTTTCCTATCGGTTTCGCACTAGGGGTCCAACGGAGTGTTGGGTAACGGTCCGATTGTGTAACCCTGTACTCATCAGAGGTAGCCGTTATGGAATTAAATATGACGACTTCTCTCTCTCTCTCTCTCTCTCTCTCTCTCTCTCTCTCTCTCTCTCTCTCTCTCTCTCT
>NC_068995.1:14212729-14215171 GCF_001194135.2 Octopus bimaculoides
TATATATATATATATATATGCATGTATGTATACGACGGGCTTCTTTCAGTTTCCGTCTACCAAATCTACTCATAAGGCTTTGGTCAACTTGAGGATGCAGTAGAAAACACTTACCCAAGGTGCCACGCAGTGTAAATGAACCCTACACCATGCAGTTGGGAAGAAACCTTCTTACCACACACCTATAGACAGACAGGCAGATAGACATACAGGCAGATACAGGCAGGCAGATAGACAGACAGACGGACGGACAGACAGGCAAGCAGACAGACAGACAGACTGACAGACAGGCAGACAGACAAACAGATAGATAGATGGATGGATGGATGGATGGATGGATAGGTGGATGGATGGATAGACAAGCAGACAGACAGGTATAGACAGATAGATATTATATATACGTGTATATATATGCATATGTATATACATGTATGTGTATATACATGTATATACCTCAACATATATGTATGTGTGAGTGTGTGTATGTGTGTGTGTATATATATATATATATATATATATGCTTATGTATAGGCAAACTATATATACAGATTTACATATAATTGTCACTGACACGTATCAAGGTCACGTGGCAAGTGAAGACTTGTTTTGAGCCAAAATTTAATGTTAAAGAATTTTGTGTTAAAGAATTTTGGGTGCAGTCAGATATTTTCACGCATGACTGTATTCGTGTACGCGTGGGTGTACGAGTGTATGTGTTTGAGTGTGTGAATGCGTGAACATTGACCAATGATATATAATTACGCACGTACACACTCGTGCGCGCACACAGATGTATTTCTACACATACATACATACACTAACATTTACGCAAATGCACATATAGTAGACACATACATGCGCATATACAGAGGAACAAAATGTTCTCCGTTGTGTACAGAATTAATAAATGAATGCAGGTACATCATCGATTTTCCGCTATATTTAGTTTCAAAGCCTTGACGGAATAACCGTTTTGCCAGACCATCCGTTATTTTGTCTCTTTGCTTCTTAATCTAATAAACAGTCGATGAACCAATATCATATAGATATTACGCAGCTTATGTATCAAAACACTGCTGGCGGCGGCGGGGATCTATCTCCCCACTAGTAATATAAACAAAAGTGCATTTTGCACAACAAGCCAATATGAAAGTTTCTTTGGTGGTATCTACTGCAGTATAGCTTGTTCTAACGGAACATCCACATTTAATTGGAGATAAATGTTACCTCTCGGTATTAATACTGCTTCTGTCGTTGATATACATTTTTTAACAAACTCACCAGTGTCTGTTCTGGCACTGTTTTTTCTACATATCGCTGACAGGAAAAGGGATTGAAGCTACCTCTAGCGGTTAAGAGTCCATCATTGACAAGACCAAGCAAGGTCAAAATCACATGCTGGAGGTAGAGGAGATTTATCTCCATGCTAGCAATATAAACAAGAATGTATTTTGAATCAAAAGCCAATATGAGTTTCTCTCGTGATATCTACCGCAGTATAGCTTCTTCTAACAGAACATCTACGTTTAAGTGGGGATAAATATTACTTCTCGGTATTAATATTACCTCTGTCGCTGATATATAAAGTCATTTCTTTCAAGTTCTACTCTATCGTGGAATGATATGGATTGGTGTTTGTATTTGACGCATCACTAACGGTCTCTGTTCTCTTACCTGTGGTAGCCATAGCTAGGGAAAACTTTTAACTAAATAAGCAGGGGATCTCTCGAGATTTTGGTATCGCCACTAACGAATACAGTATAAATGATGGATTTACATACACAGTACACATAAAGTCACCTGCGGTTGCGCAGTGGACTATACTGATGGCTACGGGAATTTCAATTACACCCTAGTAATTTATCTGGATTGAAGGTGTTACCAGACTCTTAATTGCCGGAAAATTGATGGTGGTCTATATTTAAGAAAGAAAAAAGAGATAGGTTTGACGAAAACAATGAAAATGAAATCTCTGAAATCTCGATTTCTCGAATTTTCGTAAAGGAGGAAATGTAATAATGGAGAAAATAGAAAGAAAAAAAGGGTTAAATACTGAAGTCAAGCGCTTTCTTTCCAGCTTAGGGGAATTTTCGTGACGTAGATTTTCCTTTTTCATGTCGTCATATTATTGTTTCTTAAAGTAGAGCTATTTAGTTTTGGTGAATTCTTTTTGTTTTATATAGTGGCTGTGTGATAAGTAGCTTGCTTACCAACCACATGGTTCTGGGTTCAGTCCCTACTATAGCCTCGGGCCGACCAAAGCCTTGTGAGTGGATTTGGTAGACGCAAACTGAAAGAAGCCCATCGTATATATGTATACATATATATGTATGTGTGTGTATGTGTTTGTGTGTCTGTGTTTGTCCCCCCAACATCGCTTGACAACCGATGTTGGTGTGTTTACGTCCCCGTAACCTAGCGGTTCGGCAAAAGAGACCGATA
>NC_068995.1:14215181-14215730 GCF_001194135.2 Octopus bimaculoides
TTCTAAACGAAATATTGGATCATTTTTTAAGCATTAGTAGAAGGCAAAAATTATGAATTTGTTCGTTCCTGCAAATTTAGAAATGTTCCTTCGGAGAGACTTTTTTTTTTTTTTTGGTTCCAAATAACATACTCATGGATGCATGTATGTTGGTATGTTTGTTTGCATGTATGTATATGTGGGTGCATGTGTAGCACTCCTAAGTTCATTAACTTCCACTTCCGTCAACCAAATCCACTCACAAGGCTTTGGTCGGCCCGAGGCTATAGTAGAAGACACTTGCCCAAGGTGCCACGCAGTGGGACTGAACCCAGAACCATGTGGTCGGTAAGCAAGCTACTTACCACACAGCCACTCCTGCGCCTATTTATTCACATTGTTTTAAATCAACCATGCGTTATTCTGTAGCTTCAAGATTTCAATGACGTGACTAGTCAGTTCTGGAATGACATTGTAGTGAAGGTGTGAGAGACCGGATCTGACCGGTTTGAACCTAAAACAAGTAGAATATTAGGGCCAGGTACGGCCGGTTTAAATGCTAAAAACCAC
>NC_068995.1:14216572-14217928 GCF_001194135.2 Octopus bimaculoides
TCTCTCTCTCTCTCTCTCTCTCTCTCTCTCTCTCTCTCTCTCTCTCTCTCTCTCTATCTATCTATCTCTCTCTCTCTCTCTTGAATCATCTTCTCTTCAATTACCTACTGTGGTTGTTGTTGCTGCTGCTGCTGTTCTTGTTGTTGATAATGATGATGATGATGATGATGATGATGATGATGATGATGATGATGTTGACGATGATGACGATAATGAAGACGATGATGACGATGACAATGACAATGATGATGATGAGGAAGATGATGGGGATGATGAGAATGACAATGATGATAGTGGTGATGATGGTAGTGGCTGTGACGATAATAATGATGATGACGACGACGACGACGATGATGGTGGTAGTGGTCGTGATGATGATGATGATGATTATTATTATGATGATGCTGCTGCTGATGATGATGATTATTATTATTATGATGCTGATGATGCTGATGATGATGGTGGGTGGTAGTGGTGGTAGTAGCGGCTGTGAGTATGATAATGATGACGACGGCGATGAATACCACGATGATGATAGTAGTGGTGTTTCGCTCGCAGCTTTTATCTATTATAGAAGAGAATCTCAGCTCCTCTGCCTTCCGCCTGTTTCTTTTCTGTTCGAGACTATACGGCCTGTTGACAGAGCAGATAAGAAGCTTTCTTCAAACTGCCTATCCATGAAGCTCTGAGCTATCTTTTGAACTCTATCAGCTGGGTTTTTTGTCAGCGAGCGTCGTTGTGCTCGAGACACATTTCTCTCTTGCCTTCCAGAAGAACGCGTAATCAAGACAGAAAAATACAATGAATAACTGGATAACACCGGAGGCACGAGTGAAGAAAAGGGGAGCGAGATGGGATGGCGCGCCACCCTCAAAGAAGATCTGAAGTAGCTCAGCATCACTTGGTTAAATGCAGGCGACTACACTGAAAACCAGGATTATTGGGAACGTCTTGCTGCCCTATATATATATACGTGAAAATGGATGCGTGGCGTTGAATCATATAATAATATAATTTATATATGGCTCAGTGGTTAGAGCGTCGAACTTACGACCGTGCGATTGTGAGTTCGAATCCCGGACCGGGCTGAGTGTTGTGTTCTTGAGCAAGACACTTTATTTCACGTTGCTCCAGTTGTTTACTCAGCTGTAGAAACGAGTTGCGATGTCACTGGTACCAAGCTGTATCGGCCTTTGCCTTTCCCTTGGATAACATCAGTGGTGTGGAGAGGGGAGGCTGGTATGCATGGGCGACTGCTGGCCTTCCACAAACAACCTTGCCCGGACTTTTGCCTCGGAGGGTAACTTTCTAGGTGCAATCTCATGGTGATTCTTGACCGAAGGGGGTCTCCGATAT
>NC_068995.1:14218514-14218957 GCF_001194135.2 Octopus bimaculoides
TATATATATATATATATCACAGGTGCATCCTCGTAACACGAGAAAAGCCATTGCCAAGAAGACTTACTGAAATGATTCATGATTGTCGCCATGAGATGCCCTTATATGACTTTTAAGCCCAGCCAAGCTTTCACACATTTTATTACATACTAGACAACATACATACATACATACATACATACATACATACATACATACATACTATAATCCCTCGCCTTATCGCGGTTCACCTATTGCGGTTTATTATTTAAGCCTATGCCGATTCCTCTCTGGTGATGTTTTGCATTTATAATAAGATAAATATATACAAATTATTAAAATAATAAGAATAAAAATATACAGAACGGTACTGCTTCTACTTCGCGGATTTTCACCTATCGTGAGGGGTTTTGGAATACAACACCTACGATTGTCGAGGATTACTGTATATACATACATATATA
>NC_068995.1:14218967-14220734 GCF_001194135.2 Octopus bimaculoides
TATATATATATATATATATATATATATATATATGAATAGAAAAAAAAGCCTACATCCAATATAGATATAGATATGTGCACTTCTGTAGATGTGTGTGTGTGTGTAATATATATCGTCTCTTAAGATCGTGAGGAAGAGCGGCACACCCTCAAGTGGCTATGTAAACCGATCCTTTACGCTGTCGTGATTTTCTTCCTATTGAGTAGTTTTAAAATGAGTATCAGCCCGCGCAATCCAATCCGCCTTTTTTAAGACTTGGAGATCTGACGACAGTTGGCACACCAGGTTTAAGACGGCTGCGGTGACCAGCAACCTGTAGAGTAAGTTTAATTCTAACGCTAAGACTAAGACTATATATGCTTACATAATCCTTTCTCTCAGTTTCATTTTTTATTACCTCTGCCTTCGCTAAGGCGGAGGTATTGTTTTCAGTAGTGTTTGTTTGTTTGTTCGTATGTTTGTCCGTGGGCAAGATATCTCAAAAACCACTGGATGGATTCGAATGAAACTTTCAAGGATCTTTGGCCGCGTGACTGGCATGAATTGATCAGATTTTGGGATATATCCAGTACAGGACAAGAGATGTTGAAATTGTATTCTACACAAAAGTGCTAATGAAACAACAGCACAATAATAACAACAATCATGGCTTTAAATTTTGGCACAAAGCCAACAATTTTAAAGTTAGTCGATTACATCGATCCCAGTGCTCAATAGATACTTATTTGATTGACCAGGAAAGCATGAAAGACAAAGACGAACCTCGGCAGAACTTAAACCCGGAATATAATGACGGCTGAAATATCGCTAAGCATTTTGTCCGATTTGCTAACGACTTTGCCAGTTTGCCACCTTAATAATCTTTTCTACTTATAGGCACAAAGCCTAAAATTTTGGAGGAGCTAGTTGATGTGATCAACCCCAGTACTGCACTGGTACTTATTTCATAGACCCCGAAAGGATGAAAGGCAAAGTCGACCTAAGCGGAGTTTGAACTCAGAACGCAAAGACGGACGAAATGTCACTAAGCATTTTGTCCGGTAAGCTGATGATTCTGCCAGTTCACCGCCTTGATAATAATAGCTATAACAATTCTAGGCGTGTTGAGAATTTTTAATAGCAACGCCAAACTCCATCCTGCTAAAAGTACCGACTCATAAGGAATGAACGTAAATATTATCAGAACGCTCCAAACATTCATAAAGAGATACTTCTTCATGAATACTAAATATCGGATCTCCAAAAATTGTGAACAAAGACTTCTGGAACCCATTGGCAAACAAAAAATGATACGAAAGTAAAGATTGGTGGGTTATATAAGAAGAATACCGGAAGGATGTTTGACACGGCATGTCATGGATTGAAACCCAGAGATGGGAAATGAAAGTGTGATAACACAGGACCATCTGGTGGGGAACACGTTAAATGAGGACTATGAAGAACCTATGTTCTGCTAGTAAATAACCATTGAGAGTTATCGGCATATATTAAATTCTCAAAACATAATCCGATATCAGGATTAAAATTTCGGACGAATTTTAATTTATTTATATTACGGAGCTGCTATCATCAATTCGGTTTTTGTGCCTGTCGACATCCCCAATCCTGGTCATGAAAGTCGAATAATGATCGAAAGAGTACGATCTCGAATACAAGCAGTCGGAATCGAATTCCTCAGAAGGATCCCTTGAGTAACGTTACTCGACAGGGTGCGTAGCTCAACGATCGGGGAGTCTCTCCAGCTCGAACCTCTAGTTCAGTGCATTG
>NC_068995.1:14221529-14225432 GCF_001194135.2 Octopus bimaculoides
GTGTGTGTGTGTGTGTGTGTGTGTGTGTGTGTGTGTGTGTGTGTGTGTGTGTGTGTGTGTGTGACATATCCATTCAACCTATTCTTGACTTCGTCAGAGAATCGTTTGAAGTGATAAGTATGATCCAATATAGTAATTAAAGATAATTTATTATGATTTATGATTTAGGTTTCAAATTTGTTGTATATCAAATCCATGTAGCATAGTGTGCCCGCATGTTTTACATGTTGGATTGACTGTTACTGTAGAGAGTTCCAGAAATGTTAATACAAACAAAAACTGAAGAATATGTATGATTGAAGCGCATATAAAATTCGCATGGTTGCAGTGTTTGTATATATGCAGTAACACTGGCGCTTGAAAAAGGGAAGCTTGCCTCGTGTTATGGGCTAATGAGGATAGGGTTAGTATGAGGTTTCCGATACGTTTAAGTGACTGAAATTACAAGATAAGATGATTAATGACCTTTAATTAGTTGACCTTTGACGTGGTTAAACAACCAATCGCAATCAGTTGGGATTCACAGTATGGGTTGTACTGTTCGTCCTTCCGATCACCGAATATAACACGTGGCTCGCGTGACCCCCGTTTGGGTGGTTTTCCTGAGTCATCAACTAACTCTTGTACGCCAATCCATCGCAAAGTTACCCATTTACAACTGAGCAGACTGAAGCAACGTGAAATGAAGTGTTTTGCTCAAAAACACAACGTACAACAGGTCTGGGAATCGAAACTACGATTTCGCAATCGTGAGTGCGACGCCTTCATCATAAACAGACTCAAGCCCTTCTTAGGTTCAATTCCTAATTGCGGCTGTTACAAATTTTCAGATGAATGGATTAGAGCAACGGGAAATAAATGCACCGCCCTATTTCAGATTTGCATCCACGACCGTGAACCCAATACCCTAAGAATGAGGCTACGCACCTTCACATATATGTTGTTGGCACTCCGTCGCTTACGACGTCGAGGATTCCAGTTGATCCGATCAACGGAACAGCCTGCTCGTGAAATTAACGTGCAAGTGGCTGAGCACTCCACAGACATGTGTACCCTTAACGTAGTTCTCGAGGATATTCAGCGTGACACATATATATATATATGATGGTGTAGCTTTTATTTCAACGTTCCAGCGAGTAGAGGTGTACTATGTGGTGGGGGGGGGGCGTTTCCACTAGTTCAAGCATTTGGTTTTCATTATTGGTTCGGTGGATTTTTTTTTTTATCCTCTTACTTCCTGTTTCCGTTGTGCCTGTAATTCAAAGGGTCAGCCTTGTCACACTATGTCACGCTGAATATCCCCGAGAACTGTGTTAAGGGTACACGAGCAGGCTGTTCCATTGATCGGCTCAACTGGAACCCTCGACGTCGTAAGCGACGGAGTGCCAGCAACAACAATCTTCTATGACATCTGATCTTACTGCTGCGTATAGATGCTTCTATGTATCTTGGTTTAGTTCTGTTTTCATAGTTGCTCAGTATGGCCTAAATATTATTGTCCCTATTAATTTTAAGGCGAAGAGCTTCAGAATCATTAGCAGGCCGGATAAAATGATTAACGGCATTGCGTCCATCTTCACGTTCTGAGTTCAAAATCTGCCGAGGTCGACTTTGCCTTTCATCCTTCCGAGGTCGATAAGATAAGTATCATTTGACCACTGGGGTCGATGTAATTGACTTACGCGCTTCGCCCGTAATTACTTGTCTCGTTTGAACCAATATTATTATTAATTTTAAGGTGGCGAGCTGGCAGAATCGTTAGCACGCCTGTCAAAATGCTTAGCGGCATTTCGTCTTTACATTCTGAGTTCAAATGCCGCCGGGATCAACTTTGCCTTTCATCCTTTCGCGGGGTCAATAAAATAGATAGCAGTTGAACACTGAGGTCGATGTAATCGACTTACTTCACTCCCCCGAACTTGCTGGTCTTGTGCCAAAATTTGAAATTATTATTATTATTATTGATTTATATTAGCCCTTGTGGCCAATAAAACAGAATTTATTATTATTATTATTATTATTATTATTATTATTATTATTATCAGTGAAGGCTCAGTGGTTAGAGCGTCGAGCTTACGATCGCGAGGTTGTGAGTTCGAATCCTGTACCGAGCTGCGTGTTGTGTTCTTGAGCAAGACACTTTATTTCACGTTGCTCCAGTTCACTCAGCTGTAGAAATGAGTTGTGACATCACAGGTGCCAAGCTGTATCGGCCTTTGCCTTTCCCTAGGATAACACTGGTGGCGTGGAGAGAAGAGACCGATATGCATGGGCGACTGCTGGTCTTCCATAAACAACTTGCCCGGACTTGTGCCTCGGAGGGTAACTTTCTAGGTGCAATCTAGAAGGGGGTCTCATTATTATTATTATTATTATTATTATTATTATTATTATTGAAAAACCACAAAATGCTTCGTGAAATACAGCTACCCAGGGTTTTATAACCGAAATACTAATTTATTTCACCATTTATCAAGCTGGTAAAAACAACAAGACGATTTAGCAACTGCGTTCGACGCATGCCGCAATTTCTTCATCGAACGCAGTTACTAAACCGTTCTGTTTTCATCAGTTTAATAAATGGAGAAATAAATTAATATTTTGACCAGGAAACTCTGGGTAGCTGTATTTCACAAGGTTTTTTTGTAGTTTTTATTATAGTAATATCTTTACTCTCTTAAATAATCGACTGCTATACTACTTGTTAATAATCGTAACACACAGTATATTTATATATATTCTTTTCTCTATGTCTGACAATATAAGATGCAAAACAGGATCTAAAATGATTCTGACAATATAAGAAACAAAACAGGATCTAAAATTGTTCCTGGTGGTACTCCATTTATTACTACAGGCCTCTCAGTACCTCTTAGATTCGGTTCAAGTATTTAAGCATAAACGCCCAAGCTTCTCCTTATGGGAACGGTTTTAACTTCTATTAACAGAATAAATTTTCATCTTCGGCCATGACAAATGTTTTGCTGAAAGACGGTATATACGGCTCACGTTTATCCAGGTAACGATCTGTTCATAACTTGGTTATATGTATCTATATATGTGTATGTGTGCATACAAGGGGGTGCTGAAAAGTTCTCGGCTTTGAGTAAAAGAAAATACAGGAGGATCAGTTAATCGTGATTTTATTGAACATATTCCACTCACAGATTCATACACTTATTGTAGCGGTCTTCCAGATTTTCTAAGCCCTGTAAAACAATTCGGAAGGCTGGGCCTCCAGCAAGAACTTTCGCGATGCCCTTAAAGTCAGGAACATTTCAGCGACCCCTCGAATTTATGTATACATGCATGTGTGTATGCATGCATTTATGTATGGATGGATGGATGGATGGATCGATCGATCGATATATGTACGAATGTATGTACGCGTTTTCTTTTTCTTCTACATTGTCTCTTTTAATGGGGTCCGCTTTTAGTATGAATGTGTAAGTATTATCTGTTTGTGTATGTGTGCGCGTGCGTATGTTTATAGTATGTATGTATGTGTGTGTGTGTGTGTGTGTTTGTGTGTGTGTGAGTGAATGTGCATATGTATGTGTGTGGGGGAAGAGTGCAGATGTGCAAATTCAAATACAATTATATGTATTAACAAACGGAGGATCCAAGAAAAGCATTGCAAGATGGAACCTGGGGGCTTTCTCGGACGGGGAACAATCCGGAGGATAATATGGATGGGATGAATCCTCTCGCGAAGTTCAAGGAGCAAAAAAGGATTCTTTTTTTTTTTTTGTGGGGGGGACGGGTGGTAATGAGGAGCCATACAGATATCCAAAGGCTTTTCTTTGACTATCTGGGCACCGAACCAATGCATTGAAACTTCCTCTCCTTGAGACGCAGTGTGACACCCACATCTGCTTTTTGAGTGTGTGTGTGTGTGTGTGT
>NC_068995.1:14228245-14229549 GCF_001194135.2 Octopus bimaculoides
ATATATATATATATATATATATATATATACATACATATACGTATACACACACATATATACACGTACAGGTGTATATATACATACATATGTATACATATTCATATTTATAAATATGTACGCGACTGTACATATATGCATGTGTGTATATATATATATATCGATTTTTATACATGGTAAATGAAACTTTTTTGGCGTATGAATGTCTGTATATGAATGCGTGCAGGTAAATATGTGTGGATGCCCGAATATGAGTACATATATACCAATATCAATATATATATATTTATATATCATGCATGTATGTATGTATGATATATGTATGTGTGTGAGAGAGAGAGTGATAGAAACCGTGCTGTATCATAACAAAAGTAAAAACAAAAACAGAAAGCAATCACTCCATAAAATGAAATAACAATGAAAAATCAACTGATTGATATTTCGTCGTCAGTGCTGCCAACCAATCGGAACAAATTAATGTTGTGACGTTCATGGTTTTTGTCTTACCTACAAGGAAATCGAAAAGAAACGCAACTTTCGGGAATACCTTGAATCCCTTCGCTCTGTAGAGTATTGTGTGTGGTCCTGCGACTATTTTTTACCTCATCATATGATACCCTAATACATCACCATATTTGTATATGATTGCTATGAGTACGTGTGTGTGTGTATGTGTATATATATATATATATATATATATATGTATGTATGTATGTATACACATACGTATATTATGTATATGTACATAGGTATTCGTGTGTATGTATATGAGCATCTGTTCGTGGTGGTGGGGTGTAAAAAACGAACTCAATACATAGAGTAAAGCATTTCATTATTTTATTTACTACCGAGGAATTATATGAATTACATCAATGACAAATTTATAATATCTCGTCAAGACACTTGTCATCTATCTATCTATGTATCTATCTAACTATATATATGTGTGTGTAAATATACATATATATGCACATACATATATATATACATACATATATATTTATAGATATACACATATATACAAGCATATATATACGTGTATATATATATATATATATATATATACATACATATATACTTACAAGTATATACACCTATGGTTTACACACACACACACACACACACACACACACACACACACACAACTATGCAAGCAAGAGACTGAGTATCAAATGGTAAACCTGCAGTTCTATTAATGCTTCACTTTAGCGACTTCTGCCAAAGAATATATTCTAGAATTCTTCTGAGACTGTGAAATCTCATGTCAGATGTTCAGATGCGTTTTTTTTTTTTTGTATACTTTATTT
>NC_068995.1:14229879-14240842 GCF_001194135.2 Octopus bimaculoides
TATATATATATATATCACAACATCCTATGCGATTCTACCATTCCATCCGATAAACTATCCCCGAAGATTTGTGCTTCAGGACTAACTCCACACGAAGCGCCATCCCCCC
This sequence comes from Octopus bimaculoides, assembly GCF_001194135.2. Lineage (NCBI taxonomy): Eukaryota > Metazoa > Mollusca > Cephalopoda > Octopoda > Octopodidae > Octopus > Octopus bimaculoides. The sequence goes on from NC_068995.1 coordinate 14,229,989, forward strand.
TCCTCCTCCGCCTCATCATCATCATCATCATCATCATCATCATCATCATCACAATTTTTTTCTATTATTATTATTATTATTATTATTATTATTATTATTAGCAGTAGTAGTAGTAGTAGTAGTGAAATCGTTAACATACCGGTGCAAAACGCTTAGCGGCATTTCGTCCGTCTTTATGCTCTGAGTTCAAATTCCGCCGAAGTTGACTTCGCCTTTCGTCCTTTCAAGCACCAATCGAAAACCGGAGTATCGATGTAATCGATTTGTACCCCTCCCCCAAAATTCCAGGTCTTTTGTGCCTCACTAGTAGAAAAGATTATTACTACTTTTTTTTATTTTTCGGAAATAATTATTTCTTTTATATGAAAGTAAATAATATCAATAAAATAAAAATTAACATTATAATAATTAATAATATTAATTATATATTGTCCTGGTTGTCATTGTCATTGCTGTTCTCGTCGTTTCTGTTGTTGTTGTTGTTATTATTAGAATATTGAAATTAACAGAATCGATAAATTTGCAAGGCAAATTCTTTGAATTCGCGTAGCTTTTTCTTTTTTTTTTTCCTGTTTTTCTTGTTTTCATTTTTTTTTTTTCATTTTTTTTTACTTTTCATCTATCTCCATTCTGCGACCAAATCCTACTAGTATCACCAGCATCAGAATTAGTACCAGTCATATACTTAGATCGAATCAATCAGCAGCACCACCCCTCCTCCCCTGCCATGGTTTGGCTCCGAGCCAATAATCATTCTCATTCTCACCATCGTCATCACCAGCATCAATCTCCTCGTCCTCCTCTTCCTCCTCATCATCGTCATCATCGTCATCATCATCATCATCGTCATCATCATCATCGTCATCATCATCATCATCGTCATCATCATCGTCATCGTCGTCTTCGTCATCGTCATCATCATCATCGTCATAGACATCGTCGTCGTCATCATGAGAGCCGAGTGAACTGCCTAGCAATATTTTCTTCCTACGCTTTACATTCCGAGTTCTATACCCGCTGAGGTCAACTTCGCCTTTCATCCTTCCGGGATCGATAAAATAAAGAACCAATCAAACGCTGGGGTCGATGGCATCGACTAACCCTCTCCCTTCAAAATTGCTGATCTTGTACCAAAATTTGAAACCATTATCATCATCATCATCATCATTTTTACTACTACTACTACTACTACTATTTTGTAATCGATTTGCCCTCCTCTCGAAACTGCTGGCCTCTAGCCAAAATCAAGGAATTATTATTATTATTATTATTATTATTATTAGACTCAGGAACTAGTACATTTCGAGAAAGGTATTCAACTTCCTGTCCTTCCCATCCCATATAACATGTTGGCTGCTACATGCCTCCGTGTGCGAGACATGGCCTGTCGTGCAATGTACTTGCGTAACCCCCCTCCCCCACCACCACCACCCTTTCGCATCCACACACACACACCCACACGGCAACCATCCACTCCCACCTCCTCCCCCACACACCTCCACCGAACCGATTAAAAGTCAAAAAAATTCTCGTAGAACGATCATTGTAGCTTTGGCAGAGCGACAGTCCCATCACGAATTCTTCAGTTTGGTAAGGTTTATTGTTCATGGAATTTACTTTTTGGGTAGAATTAACAAGTAACAATATATAATTAATTCGATTAATTACGGAGTGTGTGTATGAAATGTTTTGTTATACAATCCGAAGAAGATAAGCATATTCTAGCTGAAGCTGAAATAATTTTATTTTATAAACATTTACGTCTCTTCTTCTTCTTCTTCTTCTTCTTCTTCTCCTTCTTCTTCTTCTTCTCCTTCTTCTTCTTCTTCTTCATTTTTTTTATTAAGCCATTCATTTTACATTGATTTTTTTTTTTGCAAAACAATGTTTTACAAAACACACACACACACACACACACACACACACACACACATATATATATATATATGGAGAGAGAGAGAGAGAGAGAGAGGGGTCTCAAACACACATACACACATGAATGCATACATATAATTATATATATATATATATATTTATATGGATAAATAGTTGGACGATGGAGAGATATACATGTATACTTACACTTATAATTTACACCTATACAAAGTTAGAGTAGAGAGAGGAGGAGAAAGAAAGAAAGAAAGAAAGAAAGAAAGAAAGAAAGAGAAAGCTATAACCAAATGGCAATGTTTTTTCTATTTACAAATATCAAAGCAAAATTTTTTCAAGATTCTCTCTGGATAATTTTCACCTATAGACATATTAATTATGAATTTTGTCTGCAAATTCCTCTCGTAAATCTGATAACTTTCACCCCACTCACCCCTCTTATTCCTTCCTCTACAACTGCGAAACTGATTACTTCTTCATGTATATACATAGAAAAAAAAAATCATTAAGTCAACTAGGATATCTTTCATAATTACTGAAGATTCACTAGTTTTCAAAAAAAAATAATAAATAAATAAAAAAATAAAATAAAAAAAAAATCATGTGAAGAAAGAGAAAACTAAAGCAGATAACATCGATAGATGGAAAACAGCTGTGCAGGAGTCTGAAGTGTTGCCATTAATATGGGAGGATAACTCTAGATTACTAAATGAATCATAGCAACTAGAAATATATAACAGCTGAAACTTATACAGTGCAAGGGTTCATTGACGTGATATCATAGTCAATTCGAAGGGAATGGGACGGTAGGAGTTTTATGTGCTTATATATGCTATTTATTCATTCATTTATTTATTTACTGTATCAGTCAATGAAGGTGTGCGGCTTTTTGTTTCGCTCTTTTGTAAGCCATAGAATGTTTGAGTTTCAGATTTTGTACATTTCTGCCGGATAAGGATCCTCTTTTACTTATGCATCGTTCGGGCATACCAGCAGATATTTTTTTTTTCTTTACATGATTTTACAGATATTCATGGACAGGTTATCCAATTTGACTCCAGTTCAGTTCAGGTACATGATGATGATAAGCCAAAAAAAAAATGGTAAAATATCGGTGCCTATCGTTCCTGAACAGAACTTGGGGTAAGTTGTCTCGCTTGTCTATGACTATGACTTTCAGGTGTTTTAACACCAGGCGCTTTGAGAAAGTCATCTCCACCGTGTCAAATCGCAGCCGATCAGCGAACTAGCAAAGGACATACATTATGTATGTGTTCGATAATGTATGTATGTATGTATGTATGTATGTATGTATGCATGTGTGTGTATATGTGTATATATATATGTATGTATGTAGGTAGGTAGTTATGTACATACACACACACATACAGGATGCTCTGGAATGCAATATCAGTGATGTTTCTGGGCTCTCGGGTGGTATTGGAATCCTTCAACGTCAGACGCCTTTGGCCAGTTCATCCACTCGAAATTGCACATCAGTAGCACCAAATCGCCAGCTCTTTTTATCCAAAGCCACCTGGTGACCTTCTCTGCAGCCTCAGTAATGGAATTTATGGCCCTCTCCCTTCCTGCACAAGTGACTCCGAAACCAGCACATACATACATACATACATACATACATTAATACTACGCTCAATTTTTGCAAGCGAACTGTAGAATCGGTACGAGCTTCATTGTATTACTGGTACTTATTTTATTTTCCCTTGTGCATTCCACCCACTTTTTCAATTAGGGCAAAGAATTATTATGTCACAAACAATTTAATCGAACTTTGCTAATGGACTGAATTGGTTCGATACAGCGTCCAATTTTGAAAATGTGGAATTACAGTCGATTAAATCGATACCAACATATAACTGGAACTTATTCTACCACCACATCCGGACGGATAAAAATATTGATTTGAAATTTTGACACAAGGCCAGCAAGTTCGTGGGAGGCAGTATGTCGATTACATCGACCCCAGTGCTCAACTGATGTCTATTTTACCGATCCCCAAAGAATGAAAGGCAATGTCGACCTCGGCGGAATTACAACACTGAACGTAAAGACGAACGAAGTGCTGCTGAGCGTTTTTTCCCGGCCTGTTAACGATTTTGCCAGCTCGCCGCTTTCCGGATGAATAAAATATTAATTTGAATTTAGATCATAGGACTCAACGATGAGACGGAACATTATAAGGAATTTACTCCACTGTTCCTCTATCTCTGTCTCTAATTATCTTGTCTTTATACGCCAATTGTAGCCAAGGTTGTCTTAAATGATTAAAAAGAGGTGCAACTGGCAGAGGCGGTAGATTGTTGGCCTATCAACCGAAGAGTCACCAGTTCAGATTTTCTCAATGTCACTGAGTTATATCCCCGGTGGCAAGGATATTTAACTGTCAATGATACAGAAAACCTCATTGTAAAATAGGCAGGAGCCATGGAAGAAACCCAGAGGCAACTACGGAGCCTATATGTTGCCATTTGGTCTGTTAGAAATAGTAGGAAAATCTCACTCAAATTACACCGTTGGAATGAGATGAATGAACGTAGCTGTTTGGACATTGGCGATTTGACATGGCTGACTGGACAGTGAACCTGTTTTGGCGACATTACGTTTTGGCACTGGAGGGAAACACGCACGCGCGTGCGCACGCACGTACACACACACACACACAACATAACACATACATACACACGTACTTGCATGTAGGAATAAGCATATACAGACTGAAAGAATGAGAATGAGAAAAGAGAGTGTCATTAAATTTAATAATTCAACACACTTTCCTTTTCCTCATATAAAGTCATATACACGCTCACACACACACACACACACATAAAAATAGACGGAGGGAGAGAACGATGAAAACACTAAAAAGCTTGATGTCATATAAGTCAGCATTGAATCAACAATGCCAAATAGGCAGCGCCAGAATGGCTAAGCCGAAACGTCTCATACCTTTACATTATACAGTTTTTCAAAAAAGTGAATGACAGATTCGACAATGTGACATCAGATATACAATGCCTGAATACAAAATTAAATGGGATGGTCATGGCTGGAATACCTCTGATAATGGAATCTGCTCTGTCAAAGCTGACCTGGGTTAAAAATAAAAAAGAAACAGGAAAAATGACGCATATCATTTTCTATGGGGATGGTATGGACATTATAATGAGTTTTTAATTAATTTGTCAAATTGCTTGTTAGTCAATTATCAAGACTTCCTATAGGCAACTGCACCTTTCTGCAGTGGTGTAACTAGTGTGTGCAGCCCTTGAATATCCCCACCAGCAGGAAGCTTATATAGCAGGTCTCAAAAGCTTATATAGCAGGGCTCAAAAGCTTATATAGCAGGGCCCAAAATCTCATTGTAAAATAGGCAGGAGCCATCGAAGAAAACCAGAGGCAACTACAGAGCCTATATGTTGCCACTTGGTCTATTAGAAATAGCAGCAAAATCTCACTCATCTCACCCCATCCCCCTAGATACTCTACTACTTCCCTGGTACTCAATCTCAGGCCAAGCACCCCACAATCATCATACGGAGCAATGTACCTATTGATCTATTGATACCAGAAGAATATCACTTTGATACTGGAAATATCTCATTCCTCTTATTATGTACAGCAATGCAGCCTTCCACCCTGGGTGGATATCTCATACTCAGTTATGATAACATTGCATGACAAAGACAATCTTTTTTCTTTTACTTCTTTCAGTCATTAGACTGTGGCCATACTAGGGCACCACCCTGGAAAGTTTTTAGTCAAACGAATTGACGTGTGTGCATTTTTTAAAGCCTGGTACTTATTCTATTGATCTCTTTTGCTAATCTGCTAGGTTATGAGGATGTAAACAAACCAACACCAGTTGTCAAGCAGTGGTGGGGGACAGACACAGACACAAAGATACACACACAAATACACACACACACACACTTCTTTCAATTTCTTTCTACCAAATCTACTCACAAGGTCTTGGTTGGCCTGAGTCTATAGCAGAAGACACTTGCCCAAGGTGCCACACAGTGGGATTGAACCCAGAACCATGTAGCTGAGAAGCAAACTTCTTACCACCCAGCTACGCCCGCACCTATGCTAGTTATATCTTATCAATTTAGTTATCCATTACATTTTACATCACAGAAACAGCTTATCCATCACGTCAGGAAAGGAATGTCAGAGGAAGTCATTAAACAACATAATATATTATGATAATGTATTGATTACACTAATTTTAACTTTGCACTATAAAACGCTCAAATTTATCTGAAAATTTAACACCGGCAGCCCTAAACCTATTTCTGTATTCTAACCCCTAGTTTATACTCTAAATTCTAGCCCTGATTTTTAGCCCCTAGATAAAAACTAAGCTAAAAATTTTAAAACTCTCATCTGAACACAAAAACATTAACTCTGAACTGTAAACCCTAAAAATAACCCCTCACCTTAAGCTCTAAATCCAAATCATTAATCTTAAACTTAATCCTAAACTCTAACCCTTAATCTTATCCCTAAATCCTGACATTATTGAGCAATACAAAACTATGTATGTAGTGAAAATATAACAAATGTCATTCCATTATTAAGTATCTAATTCACTTAAACCTAGACTCTAAACTTTAAAATGCTAACCCTAACCTTAAACTCAAAACCTAGCCCAGCACTAAACCTTAAATGTAATTCCTAGCTTTAAACTCTGGACTTTAAACATAAACCCTAGCCCTAAATACTGAGCCCTACCCTCTGCTATTTTTTCATTGCAAAATGCAAAGCTGTTTCTGAAATGAAAATATAATGAAGTTCACTTATTTCATATCGAATTCATTTAAGCCTAAAAGTAAACTAATCTCTAAAACTCTAACCCCAAATCTGGCCCCTGACCCTAAACTCTAACCTTGACCCAAACCTTAAATCCTGAACCCTAACTCTAAATTGTAACCATTAGCAGTGTCTGCTGTTTTCTCTTGTGATACCCTAGATCTGCTTATGCAATGAAAATGTAATGGATACCGTTATTTGATATGCAATTCATGTAAGCTTCACATTAAACCTAAACTCTAAATCATAAATCTAAACCTTAACCTTAAACTCTAACCATACCCCTTACCTTCAGACCCTAAAATTTAATCCTTATCCCTAAACTCTAATTATTATTCTTAAACTTTAACCTTAACCCTAACCCTAAACCTTAATTCTAAACCCTAAAGTCTAAATCTAGCCCCTAATCCTAAACTCTAAATCCTAACTTAAATAGGGCCTGTTATGTGTGACACCCCATCCTAAATCCTAAATCTATCCTCTAACCCTAAATTCTAACCCCTTCTCCCTAAATTTGAGTCTCTATTCCTACATTGTATTCCCTAACCTTAAAACCCAAAACTTTAATTCCAAACCCTAAAATTTAAACCTGATCGTGAACCCTAAATTTAAAACTTCAAATCTAGCCCTAAACAATATTGCAGTATCAGCTATGTTTTCATCATGATATCCCAGAGCTGTTTAAGTAGTGAAAGATGTAATGCATATACCATTATTTGATATCCAATACACTGTTATTTTCCCTGTGATATCCCATTCCTGTATAATCTCAGGGCATCCTCTCTTATCACTACAGTAATGTATTCATTTGTTAATTTATTTATTTGTTCCTTTATTATCATGTTGCTATACGACTTTCATGCTGTTTTATTTTATGTTTTTTTTTTCTCATATCTTACTTGATAACATGCTTTCAGTCTTGTGGCAGGATGTTGTTGTTGTTTAAAACCTTCCCCCAACACTCACTCAGACACACACACACATATACACACACACACAAGTCTACTATGTTGTTGTGATGGTGAGAGTGAGGGTGGTGGTGGTGGTGGTAGTAGTGGTAGGAGGAGACCTTAACTCTTGAGGGGGTTGCAAGAATGCTATTGTAACGGAACAGATTTTAAACCTGGCTGAGCCAATCCTTCTCCAGGTTTAAAACACAGCTGATTTCTTCCAGAGAGAAAAGGAGAAAAAGAGGAAGGAAAAAGAAAGTAAGAAAGAAAGAATAATCAGCCCTAGGATTTTATTTATCAATTTTGAAACAAAATAAAATAAAATTCATCTTGATGGGATTTGAACTTTGGAGCTCATTGATACTGTAAGGAATTCTATCTGTTACCCTAACAACTCTTGCCAGTTTGCCATCTCATGTTGTTGTTGTTGTTGCTATGATTACCCTACAATAAGTTCACTGCTGTAATACAAGTTGAAGCAGCTTAATGGCCTTGAGCTCTGAAACATTTGAGGTGAGCTTAACCATCAAAACATAAGTCCAAGCAAGTTTATATTTTTTTTCGTTGATCTTTTAATCTGTAGGAGAAGGTAGTACTCCTGGCCTTTTATAAAGCCTCCAAGACTGGTTTGGAAGGAAGGAGAGAAAGAAAGTAAGAGGGAAGAGGGACCTCAGTCCATTGGCAAAGTAATGCATTTGGAGCATGTAGTGTTATTTGCTGACAGAAAATCAACCACTGTATACAAAGACTACCACTAAGCTCCTGGACCTGGTGTGACCATGTCTTAAGATGGCACCGGAGAGAAAAGAGGAAGCTATTTTCAAATTGGAGACCTGGCTCCAAAAGTTTTGTATCTCAGCTGCCAGGTGGTGGTGTTGAATTAGGTGGCATGCTAAGTCTACCACACCAGTAGGCTATTCCAGGATTTGAACTCAGAATGCTTGAGCCAATCTGGTCCAATTTTCTTAGTTTCATCAATCTGCTCCCCTGGATTTACGTTTTTTTTTTTGTTTTTGTTTTTATTTTATCAATCCCAAAAGAAGACAGGCAAAGATGACCTCAGCAGGATTTGAACTCAGAATGAATAGAATCAGAAAAAAATATACAAAACATTCTGTCCAACTCTCTAACAACTCTACCAAATTGCTGCTTTTGGTACAACAATTTGAGTTCTTTTCATAACACGGATCTAACATTGAAAGATTGCTTCTTTCAAACCATAAGGAAGATTTATGATTAAAAGCATTCCAGTTATGACCATCCTGTTGATTTTGAGATAACTAAAACAAATACATATTCTAATGTGAAGACGAGCACATAATGTCTCCCTTGTTGTCATGCTGTACATGGGTCCACATATGTCTATATACTGTTGTTGTTGTTGATGACGATGATGATGATGGACCCTAGGCTAATCTTGACTAAGCAGATCTATAACCAAAGACATTTCAACCTGGCCCAACTTGACTTTTGAGGATATTTTTATTTTTATTATTTTTTGTGTTTTTCTTTTTTTTATGGGAGTGTATCTAGGAGTACATTACCTAATGTGTCCTTTCTTTGCTCATGACATGGTTGGATTGGATGGTTTGAGAGGAGCTGGCAATCCAGAGGACTGCACCAAGCTCTACTATCTGCTTTGGCATGGTTTATATACCTGGATGCCCTTCTTAATGCCAAACATTGGATGCTTTTTACATGGCAATATCTATACTTGCTTCACAGAGAACATTATAATTAATCTTAGTAATTTTTTTCTTTCACCAAAAGTGCTCAACTAATTGTCACATGAATTATTTGGGGCTATGGCATTAAGTTTATACAGTAAGATAATAAATAGAATTTTAAAAATTAATTAAATACACTCTGCTGAGTGGTTGGTGTTAGGAAGGGCATCCAGCTGTAAAAATCCTACAAAAACAGTCACAGAAGTCTGGTGCAGGCTTCTGCCTGGTTGGCTCTTGTGAAACCGTCCCACCCATGCCAGCATGGAAGGCGGATGTTAAACAATAATGATGATGATGATGTGTAAAATGAATAGAACGGATAAATAAAATATAAAAAATAAGTTATGCTCTAGCATGGGCATGACCTAGACGGATGAAAAAAAAAACAGGTAAAAAATAAAGAAATAAAATAATAAACAAATATATATATATAAATAGAAAGTGTACATAAACAAATGTATGTATATGTGTATGTACGTATACATAAATATATGCACTTCATATACAATAAGTGTTGAAGCTAAAAGTAGGTACAGAAATAGATATCAATCTCCCTTTAAGAGGGAAAGGATGTTGAGTTTAGGGGATGTTGGGTTTCTCCAGTTTTATCAGAACCCTTGAGGAATTTCGAGTATGGCTGATGTTGAGTGAAACTTTATCGTGTCAATGTTTTCAGAACGAGAAGAATCACAGCTGGCACATTTTTTATTTTATTCTATTTTATATATTTCCCTAACCCACCCCCACTTAGAAGGTAAAGGGGCAGCGCCCATGACCTTTTTTTGTTTACTCTTTACTTGTTTACTCTTTTACTTGTTTCAGTCATTTGACTGTGGCCATGCTGGAGCACTGCCTTTAGTCGAATCAAATCAACCCCAGGACTTATTCTTTGTAAGCCTAGTACTTATTCTATCAGTCTCTTTTTGCCGAACCGCTAAGTTACGGAGACTTAAACACACCAGCATCAGTTGTCAAGCGATGTTGGGGGGACAAACACAGATACACAACATATACACACATACATATATATATACATATATATGACGGGCTTCTTTCAGTTTCCGTCTACCAAATCCACTCGCAACACTTTGTTCGGCCCGAAGATATAGTAGAAGACTCTTGCCCAAGGTGCCATGCAGTGGGACTGAACCCAGAACCATGTGGTTGGTAAGCAAGCTACTTACCACACAGCCACTCCTTGTATCTTTTATCTTTTACTTGTTTCAGTCATTAGAGCACAGCCATACTGGAGCACCTTCTTGAAGAATTTTTAGTTGAATGAATCGACTCCACTACTTATTTTTTTTATTTAGCATGATACTTTTCTATCAGTCTTATTTGGTGCACTGCTAGTTAAGGGGACATATACATACCAACACTGATTTCAAGCAGTGATGGGAGACCAACACAGACACAAGACACACATGCACACACATTTATAGATCGGAAGAGCG
>NC_068995.1:14241210-14257926 GCF_001194135.2 Octopus bimaculoides
AGGGCAAATGTTGTACACATACAGTTCAGGCAGATGTTAACGAAATTATATTAAAAATAAAACGAAGGAAAACACACGTGTGTTGCCTCTCTGCAAAATGTCAGAAGTAATGGAGATTAAATACGCTTTACACCGCTTAAACTGCCAAAGGAGTAACTGTAAACAGCTGAATACTTGTCAGTGATTGGTTGAAATTATCGAAATAAGACAATTTTTTACATGAAATAACTTCGAATACAAAAATTTTTTTCTGTTCTATAACACAAAATAGATAAGTATACGAAGTTTGAAAGTCTTTCGGTACCAAAAACACTACATAAAACATAAATGAAAACTGGTGCCCCCGTTTTGAACTAGATCCAACCATGTTAAGTAATAAAGCACCAAAAGAGAATGACACTCCAAAGACACAATGATATATATATATATATATATATATATGAATAAATATTCAAGAACTATTTATATAGATATTATTATTAGTTATTATTAATACAATAACAACAACAATGATATAAGTGGCCAGCAAGCAAAAGCCAATAAATGGCAAATCCTAAATTTTATAATTAATTTATAATTATAATTGAGGGGAAACACAAGGTGCCAGCATTGCTGTAAAAATCAGAGTTGAAAAAACCTCTAGGGCTTCTTTCGGTTTCTGTCTACGAAATCCATTCACAAGGCTTTGTTTGACCTGAGGTTATAGCAGAAGACACTTGTCCAAGCTGTTACACAGTGAGACTGAACCTGAAACCATGTGGTTGGGAAACAAACTTCTAACCACACAGCCATACCAAGACTAATTTTGATAACCAAAGGAAGGCAGCGAAAATAAGTACCAGTTGATTACTGGGGTCAATGCAATTGACTTAAACTCCTTCCCCAAAATTGCTGGCTAGCGCCAAAATTGAAATCACTATTAGTGTTTGGAAATGTTGTTTTGATAATTCATATTATATTGAATAATAAAAGAAATGTTTGAGAAGCACTCTATTAGAGCTGTCCCATACTCGTTTTGGCTCTTTGCATTCTGAGTTCAAATCACACTGAGGTCATTTTTGCCTTTCATCCCTTAATCCTTTAGCATTCAGATAATTCTGTCAAATGTAATGCTTGTCTTTCCTCATTGTTTTAAGATAATCATGCATTATCTTGTAGCTTCAAAATTTCAGGTACTCCAGTATGGCCCCAGTCAAATGACTGAAACGAGTAAAAGAATAAAAGAATGTAATTGCTTATTTTTAGAATGACACTAAAGGGTAGGAATAAGATACCAGATTTGGCTGGTTTGACTGTAAAACAGGTAGAATATTTGGGCCAGATATGGCCAGTTTAAACGCTAAAGGATCAAAGGTCAATAAAATAAGGCACCAATCAAAGACAGTGAATTGGTGGAATTGTTAAAGCATCAGACAAGATGCCTTGCAGTGTTTGTTCCAACCGTTTACTATCTGAGTTCTTGGGTAATAGACTTAATCTCCGTTGCTAGGGTTAGTATTACCTCTGGTTCTTGAGTGCATTTGGCAGATTCCACTCAATTGCAAGCATTCAGGTCAGGTGTCTGGTTTGAGAATAACTTCCTCCCTTCCTGCCACAAGGCTTGAAGGACCTAGAAAAGAAATGTGGAGGTCACTGGTACGGCTCATTCCTCTATGGTTACTCTCATTGAACAGCTGCAGTAGAGTATTAAAAAAATACCAAAGTAGAGATAAAGTTTAAGCTGCTGTAATATACGATATAAATCGCACAATAGTATGTATGTAGGAAGGTATGTATGTATGTATGCATCTAAGTATATATGTAGACAGACAGATAGTCAGATAGAGGGAGAGAGAGAGAGAGAGAGAGAGAAAGATAGAGACAAATAGATAGATAAATAGACAGACAGATAAACAGATAGGCAGACAGACAGACAGATAAACAGATAGACAAATAAACAGATAGATAGATAGATAGATAGATAGATAGATAGATAGATAGATAGACAGAAAAAGAGACTGATAAACCGATAGATATGTTTCTTTATTAGCCACACAGGGCTGAACACAGAGGGGACAAGTTACAAAGTACACCTTTTTCTTTTTCGGGAGGAGAAGGAAGGGAAAAAAGGGGGGTAGATTTTCGATCAAAAGGGATCGTAAACAGATAGATAGATAGATAGATATACACATCCATTGTTCCATATCACATTTTACATATACTCCTCTTTCTGCATTTATCAAACCCACCTACTGCATCATATATTAGAATTACTATAGATTATCACATCATTACAATTCCACAGATTACACCTCACACCATTCCATTTCTATACCACACATGTGCTGTACTAATCTTTTCTCTTATCACATCGTTCAACCAACCAACAACTTACCATACTTTATGTCCTACTGCAGAATATATATATATATACAAGGTGGGCCAAAAGTAACGCACCAAGATTAAAACAATACATATTACGTGGATCTAACTGTTTTGGTGCGTTACTTTTGGCCCATCCTGTATATTATACCATAACTTGCAAACTTTAGCTGAATAAACTAGTTATTTCCCTTCGTAATGTACCCCCTCCCCCAAAACCTTCTCTACATACATGTATATGCGCGTCCATGTATGTATGTATATGTGTGTGTGAGTCAAATGTTGCGCTTAAATATATCTATTTTGCTTTTTTATATTATCCTGACTCTTGTTTTTTTCATGTGTAAACGATCGTCTGTGACTAATTATTTTTTTTTAAACGCAATGGAACCTGCTTTATTTACTGTGATCATTTTGGAACGGGACCTTCTAACCAACTGCCAACGACGATCAGAAAGTATAATAGCAATTATCCTGAGCATGTTTGGGACTCCAGTAATTTTAACAATAACCGTTTGATCCCATTACATATAATTATAAGCTGTTTCCATTATATATATATATATATATATATATATATATATATATATATATATATATATGAGAGAGAGAGAGAAAGAATATATATATATAATTTGTGTGTGAGCGCGTGCGCATAATAGATTTATCGATATTTCGAGTTCCATTCTAAGGTCATGGGTCAGAAGAACGAATCTTTTTACAAAATAAAATAACCAATTGTTTTTCTTTTCCGTTTTATCTGCATTGGTTGCATACGTATTTTGTTTTCATTGCTTTTGATTTTAACTTCTCTGGTTGCGACCTGTTGCATAAATTAAACGATTTATATTTGCATAAATTAAGTGATTCATATTTTTTGAATTAGCGTAACGTTTGAATATTTTTTAATTACAACTTCTGTATAATTATAGTCACTTGGCCTTACAGGTAATTACTAAGTCATTCTGTTGTCGTTTAACCCTTTGACTGTCAAAATCATTTTTTTTTATAAGTTTATCTTAGGACTCGCTTGTTTTCAAACTTTTAATTAGCTTTTGTTTCATATGTTCTGAGTAATATAAAGCTTTCGTTTCATAAGTCCCAAATTACTCTGGCGGTTAAAAAGGGTGGAATGTGTAATATAATTGGTGCATGGACGTCAGGAAAATAAGTCCCATGTACCACATATAATACACAGGAACTAGTCCTAGTTCAAGAACTACGCATTGACTAGAAGTTTAGTCTTCTGGAAAAAAAAAGGTGAAACTAAATAACGCCGGATGTGATAATACTGAAATTCCATTTCATTATATTGATATAACACGAAAACGATATTAAGAACAGACGTACATTTTATTTCACACAACTTAATACAATGTATAGAACACACACATAAACGCAAATAGATTTTAATGATTTTTGTCGGAAAAAAAATCAACCACCACATATATTACGACAAAATCCACGCGAATAACGCCACTACTTCCTATTAGTTCTTTGAGAACAATTCAATGCAGGATTATTGTATTAATTACGCGAATCCGTTTTGGCTATCATGCATAGATAAAGAAGCCGTGGTATTGCCTTTTTTTTCCGGTCCGTTTCTGGGTACAGTAAGTTAGAGCTGTGTCTTGTACCCGCAACTGTTATTGCAGAAATGCTGAAGATATCATCAGAAGATACAATACTAGTTGCCAGTGGACTCGGTACGGTCAGGTGGATTTTAAAAATGAAATCTTGATATTTCTCCAGGTCAGTTAAGAAAATTATGGGACTTCACTGTCTGTCCTTAACTGCATATTAACCGAGTTATAATTTAAAGCGATTCAACTATGACCATCACGCTTAGACGCGCCATGTCATATTTATAAATTTCTTAAAAAAAAAAAAAAAAGACAGTTGTGTGATTTCTAACAGGCCAAACTACCTGATAGATACTCTCACTGGTTCGCTTTAAGTTGCGATTAGTTACGTCTGATGTACTTGTTATAATTTGGCGTTGTAACTTCTGCGATAGTGCTGCTGCTGTTGCTGTTTAACCCCAGGTCAGCACTGATTGAGAAGACGTACGATCAGAGTCTTTCCAGCTATGACCATCACTAGCTACAATGTGTGCCGCCCGAGGCGGCTCCTCCGTTTGCTGCCCCCGAACCCCCCCAAAAAACATACTGCTTACAGCAGACCCAAAAGTGCCGCCCGGGGCGAACCGTACCCCACCCCCAGCTATGTTAGTGATGGCCATTCCGTCTTTTCTTTGTCTAGGACTACATTACCCAATGTCCACTTCCCTCCTCAAAGACTGTCGATGTGATTTTGAAAGCAATTTGGCAACTACTTCTACCATATCGATTAATCATGCAAAGCAGAGATTTTTGGTGAATTCTTAATACTTTCTGATTCTATATACACCTCCATTATTTTTGTCTATTTCTAAACTAAACTGAGTAAGTTTTGGAAAAAGCCAAAACGCCAAACATATTTTACCGTATCTAATTGGCATCTTAAACCACCGCAAGAAGTTTCATGCTTTTGGACTTCATAATACATACATACATAATTAAATAGGTGTATATAGTCATGTCTTTGTGTTTGTGTTCGTCACTCAAACATCTGGCTTGTCTACTAGTGTTGGTTTGCTTACGTCCCCGTTACTAAGCGGTTCGGCAAAATGAAGCAATGGAATAAGTACCAGACTTTAAAAAATAGTGATGTCGATTTAATCGACTAAACCCTCACAGCAGTGCCCCAGCATGACCGTAATCCAGTTACTGAGACAAGTAAAAGACAAAGAGAATAATAAAAATAAAGGGGAGTATTGAAAAGGTAACAGAACTAGAGAAAATAAGTCTGGATTTCTATGGGGGGGGGGGGAGATATAAATTAAATTTCTTGATAAGAAGGTAATAATGGAACTACTTATAGAATTAGCAGGGCCCTCACCTCCTCCAAAAAAAGGTGGGGGTGCAAAAATCTAGAAAATGAGGGATAAACGAAGCCAAACTTTGATGAAAAGAATCGCCGTACAGTGTTTTTTCAAAAGGACAGAAGCGATAAAAGATTGCAAGAGTGGCAGGATCTGGTTAAAGAAAGGAGTATTGAAGGAAGAGAGCAAAATAATGGTTTTAGAGGCACAAGAACAGACCCTAATGGTAATTTGGACCTAGAGAGTGATAGATAAGTAGGAGCCTTCACTCAAGTGTAGCTTATATTGTATCAGAATGTCAACAATTTGCTCAAAACGAATACAAAAAGTGTAGGCATGATTATCAGACCCATGGGTCTGATAAGAAACATACTTAATTCGGTTGCAACAGAAATACACTGTTACAATAATAATAATAATAATGATGATGATGATGATGATGATGATGATCATCATCATCATCATCATCATCATCATCATCATAGTTTCAAATTTTGGCACAAAGCCAGCAATTTTGAGGGGAGGAAGAAGTTGATTACATCAACCCCAAAACACACACGTTATAGTGACATTTCGAAACGAGCTCATTCCTGGAATTTAATAAGTTCAGAGGAGACGTTGATAAGAATAACTTTTCAAATGTATACACAGAACGAGATCAGATCCCTCAGAAATGATTTTCCCCCTTTTGCTTTATTTATATTTATTCAAGTACCAATCATCTTTCACATTTTACTATCTTCATGTCTCTCTCCTCACCCTCCCGTCTTCTTCAACATAACTGTACTTTAATCATTTCTACAACTTCCCTGGTCCTTCCTCTCCCCATTCGCTCATTTTCATAAACCTAATGCGTTCTTATTCACTTTCACACTCCTCTCTAATAAATATATACTTTCTCCACGTTATCGTAGCTAATTTTTTCGACTGTAATTGTAGTTCAGCACACAGTCTACTTATGACTATCTCTTCTTGCGTTCTTTCTTTTTACCATTCTTCCTTTCTCCATCTTCTTTTTTCTCTCTATCCCCTTTCTTATCTGTCTACTTCCTCTTTTGCTGTCTTCATGTATGTTTTTTTCTTCTTTGAGAACTTTAATACGTTCTCAAACATTAAATATTTAAAATGATAAATTTTACACTATAAGCGTTTCAAACATTGAATCTCAATATTTCTAAACATCATTTTAACTTAACATTTATATAAACCTGTAATTCATAAACGACGAGTCATATCGAAAAGCGGCGACACAAAACTTAGAGTAAAAAGAATGCCAAACTTCAGTTTAAATTATTGTTATATATAAACATACATTAACCTGTCGAGTTCTACTTGCCTTTCGTCTATTTGGGGTCGATGAATTACCAGTTCTGTATTGGACTCTGTTCTTCTGTCTGTCTGTCTCTCTCTCTCTGTATCTATCTAGCTGTCTGTTTTTTGATTGCATGTTATTCAAATGTGTCCAGCCTTGTTATTCTGTGAAACACTCATTCGACATAAGAACCGCATTAAGGTTAGATGTGTCTTCGGAATACTCAGCCACTTATACGTTAATTTCATGAGTAAGCGTTCACTTGGTCGAACAACTGAAAAGTTACTATCGAAGGAACGGACATTCCACCATTAGCAATAGACGAAACCATAAAAACGTCAAGTTGAGAATATGTGTAAGTGTAGATGTGTGCGTATGTGTGTGTTCATATACTATACATATATGTATAACCGTTTAGTATATAAAAGTCAGTTTGCTGTTAGCACATTATTTCTATATGTTTAGGTTTGTTTTTATTATATTATATATATTTTTTTTGACCACATCATTCATTATCATAGCTACCATAGTTATTAGTTCCCTAGTGCATAATCAGTCTTGCAGAACTATTTTTCGTTAAGTGTCCTAAAATAGCAACAAATGCATCACTGTGGTGTCCAAATGCGCGTTCACACACACACACAGCATATTTACATACACACATACACACATATATACAAACACGCACACATACGTTGTGGTGGGGGCATGTACCTCAGTGTGTGTGTGTGCGCAGTCGTTCACCAATCATAAAGATACCTGATGTTTAATGCTAGTTCAGGCCTAAATAGAGCAGACCTTTGATTAAAGGTGTTCCAACTATGACCATCCCGTTCGTTTTTGTAATGAAAGGAACATTGTTATCCAATGTACATTATTTAAGGCGAGAGGGTGTGTGATTGGAAGAAAATTTGGTTGCTATTTTGAGCAAAGGCGAACGACCAGGTAACAGCTCTCATCGTCATCGAAATGATATTTGAGCAAAAAGCTTTCTAGCCGTGACTATCCTGTCTTTTTAGGGATTTCTCACACACGATCCAAATATGTTCCTTTTCTTTCGTTGTTTTTCGAAAGGTAGGGTATAACTTTAAAGAGATTTGACTGCTACTTCTAGCAAATCGAGCGACCACGTAGAGGCTCATTTGTTTTGTTTCGCAGTTCAGTTATCAGAAGGTAACGAAATGTAAAAGCGTTAACGATGTGTCAAGGCAAATAAAATGAGGCGAACAAGTTCCTAATGAATACATTCAAATCCCTTGGTTACTGTCCGAACAGAATGGTTTCTGGTATAATAATTGTAGGGTATTGTCGTGCTGGATGACTGGATTTTAACTAGCTGCTTGGCTAGTCAAATAATGCCTTGAGTCATTGCTAGCGAACGGGGGCAGCGGGGCAAGCAAGACAAGTCAGCAGGGAACAGGTAACGGTAGGGTTCTCTGATAATTCATGGTTTAATAGGTTGGGGCTCCCTCCTGTTGTTGCCGACCATACAGGATGAAAGAGAGAAAGTATGTGTATGTGTGTGGAAAGAGAAAGAGTTAAAGACAGAGAGAGAGAGAATGAGAAGAGATGGAAAGTCTAAAGAGAAGTTAGGAAGTGGATGAAATAAAAAAAGAATGAGAGTGATAGATGGAACGAGTATAAGAAAGTAAGGGGAAGGTGTTTTAGAGAATAGGAAGTGGATAATGTTGGAGAGAGAGGGATAGAGGAAGAGTTAGAGTGGAAATAAGAAGCGCTGAAGAGAGTGAAAAGAGGGAGCTAAGAAAGAAATAGAGAGAAGAAATAGAGGTAGATTTAAAGAAAGAATAAGTGGAAGTGCTGAAGGAAGAAGAAGAATCGGAGGAATACAGAGAAGAGAAAGTAAAAAGACGCTGTGAGAGATAGAAAGAGGAAGTATTAAAGAAATAGAGGAGAAAAGAAAAGAGACAGAAAAAAAGTGAAAAGAAAAGAAAGCACGAAAAAGACAGACGGGGTATGGGTGGAGGAGAAAACAAGATTGGCAGAGGTTATCACGTGATTGAGACGGGTGGGAGTTTGCGATGAGAGAAAGATGGGGAAAGTGAGGAGGAGTGAAAAAGAAAGAGTAGAAAGAGAAAGAGATACAAAGAGAGAGGGGGACAGACAGAAGATAATCAGAAAGACAGTTAGAGGGGAAGTTAGAGGAAGGCACGGAGAACTGAAACGAAAAATATATTACATACTAATCAAAGAGGAGGGGGGGAAACAATAACCGAATTATAATTGGTGCGAAAGGAAAAGGTCATTTAAAAGTTTGTACTTTAATTAATTACGTATGCGTAATTATGATTATATTTCATGTTGATTTGTGAGGTTTGGGTTTCGGTTATTATTTGGGTTCCTTAAGTATTAATTTAGGATTTACTTCTTTGCCTCCACCTTTTTCCTTCAGGATTCATTAAAATATATATATATTAAAACTATTGGATTCGGCTTGTGTATATTAATGTGTGTGAGTTATATAGGGATAAGTATACCTTGCCGGAAACGCTGAAAGACAGGATTCTATTCCCCACCGAAGTGATTTGAATTCCTTTTTTGGACCCGGCTTCGATCTAATTGCGTGATATTTTAGGCATGTATGTTTTGCCGTGGCCTCAGATCGCCCCAAGCATTGGACAATGGAAATTACAATACTGATTTCTTTTTTCTATTTTTTTTTCTCAAAAGTTTCAATTGCTTACATTTTTGTCCCCTACTTACGTATCCTTTTCTTTTCCCATGAAATGTGTGACCTGGAGAAATAGCCATTACAAACCACCTCCAAGCCTCCACGCAAAATTGGGTTGGCGGAAACTGCAGAAGCCTGTTGGACGGTTCAACCTGCAGTTTTTAGTAGACGGGCTGTGTGGTCCATTATCGTATTCATGCGTTTGAAAGTACCCTCCAAATCTCACATGATTTAAGTTGTTCAAGGTTACTAAAAACATTAATTTCTTGACGATTACCTGTTTTTGAAAATATGGTTATCATTGACTGAAGTGAGAGATATGGCAATATGCCGGTTTGGTTTCTCCGAGTCACTCATTCCAGCTCAGGCAACGGGATATTTAGCTCCAAGTTTGGCGCACTTATTGACCAAGATCCTCCTTACCGCTTATCATTTTATTTTAATTCCAGTATTGAGTACATCATATACTCTTATTATTCAGATATCATTGCAAAATTATTTATATCATGCGGTACTCTTTACCTCTGTTTCCTTGTTGGAATTTTGGGTCGTTGCCCATTGTCGATTTTATTATATATATTAGCAAGTCACCAATACTCATCAATATATTTCTTTTTGTTTTATTTTTCCTCGTTTCGTATTATTATATTATATTTTATTTTGGTCTTTTACTGGTTTCAGTTATTGAACTGCGGCCATACCAGCGCAGCACTTTCAATGGTGTTTAGTCAAGCATATCAAACATTATTACATAAATTTTAGTACTTGATGTCTACTTATTGAACCGACAAGTTACGGGACGTAAAATAAACACTACATATAAACACAATACTGGTTTTAAGTGGTGTAAACATAAACATACACACATATATTCATATGTTCATTAATAATTAATTAATTAATTAAACACAAACAGCATGGTTTTAAAGTGTAAAACTAAGCGTACATTTCAATTAGTATCCTATTACACAACGCAGCAACAGCTAATAAACAAATTTATACCACTTGAATGAATGTTATGTCTCAATTATATGTGTGTGCATAGGGGTGTGTTTGTGTGTGCACATGTTGTTGTTGTTGTTGGCACTCCGTCGCTTACGACGTCGAGAGTTCCAGTTGATCCGATCAACAGAACAGCCTGCTCGTGAAATTAACGTGCAAGTGGCTGAGCACTCCACAGACACGTGTACCCTTAACGTAGTTCTCGGGGATATTCAGCGTGACACAGTGTGACAAGGCTGACCCTTTGAATTACAGGTACAACAGAAACAGGAAGAAAGAGCGAGAGAAAGTTGTGGTGAAAGAGTACAGCAGGGTTCGCCACCATCCCCTGCCTGAGCCTTGTGGAGCTTTAGGTGTTTTCGCTCAATAAACACTCACAATGCCCGGTCTGGGAATCGAAACCGCGAGTCCACTGCCCTAACCACTGGGCCAGTGCACATACATATATATATGTTTATACACACGTTTGTATGTATACATTATATTCTCAAAACATTAGTCAACCCAAGAGGACATTAGAAGACACATGCCCAAAGTGAAGTGCAGCAGCGCAATGAGATCGAACTACAGAACTATGTCGCTGCAAAGCGAATTTTTTTTAACCATTCAAGCTCTGCTTGTGCCTATATTTACTATTTCCCTTCTTTTTCTTAATCTAATTTACAGGTTTCTTCCTTCCCTCTGTAGGAGATCTTCCTATTTACAATAATGATAATTATTATTACAAATTGTCAAACCTCCTGGGTGGGCTACAGGAATACTCATGAGTCACTATTATGTTTATTGGTATTCTTTATGCTCTTGGTCCAAATCTTAATGAGGTCAACTTCGCCTTTCATACTTGGAAATAAAAAAAGACTGGATATTCACGGATTGAATGCCTTGGCTCAGTCTTACTTAGAGAACGACCTGTAAACCCTTGATTGCCCATTTCCAGCGCCCTGCATCTGGTCTTCCGACCATTTCTGCAATCTTCCACCATTAATAAATAAATATTAATAATTCAACATAAAATTTCACCAAAATAAATTTCTATTTTAGAGCATCTCTGTCATAACTGAATGTCCAACAACATTGAAAAATAAATATTTCTTGAATTAATTCAATTAAACTAAAGTATAAATTTTTAATTATAATAAAAATCTTTAACATTAAATGCTAGTATTTTAATTATAAACTAATTAATTTATAATTAAACACTGTAAAATATAAGGGAAAACAAATATATACTTTTAGTGCTATTTATTAAATTTAAATGAACCAGAATTCAAAACCTTAACCTACAATGTTTCAATAAAACTTCATTACTATAAATCTTCATTTTTTTTTCTTATATATTTTGTTGTTTTCATTTATATTACAAATGGCAGTTGTATAAGATTAAAAGTACTTTTGATATACTTTTCTACTCTAGGCACAAGGCCCGAAATTTTTTTTGGGGGGGGGGGGTGCAGTCGATTAGATCGACCCCAGTACGCAACTGATATTTAATTTATCGACCATTTATCGAAAGGATGAAAAGCAAAGTCGACCTCGGCGGAATTTGAACTCAGAACGTAGCGGCATACAAAATACCGCTAAGCATTTCGCCCAGCGTGCTAACGTTTCTGCCAGCTCACCGCCTTAAAATACTTTTAATATAGATATAAAAGTTCTAAGGATATGAAAGCAAATTTATAACGGTTTGAATCTACCTCATTAAGGGTAGCAGTATTTTATTTATTTTCAAAATATCTAAGTTTTTTTTTTGTTTTTTTTTTTTCATTTTCATAAAAAGAAAAAAAGAGACAAGAATTTTTGTTGTGTTTTATATATATATGGTTTGCAACAT
This sequence comes from Octopus bimaculoides, assembly GCF_001194135.2. Taxonomy (NCBI): domain Eukaryota; kingdom Metazoa; phylum Mollusca; class Cephalopoda; order Octopoda; family Octopodidae; genus Octopus; species Octopus bimaculoides. Next base: position 14,253,329 of record NC_068995.1, read on the forward strand.
TCTCAATGTGAATTTGTGTGTTAGAACATATTTTGTTGTAACCCAGGAGTGTCGTTATGTCAATATTAAACACACATACACACACACTCGTTCTAATTCACTTCTTTAATTATTTGGAGATCGTATAGAATCATTTGCATGCTAGACAAAATGCTCAACAGCATTTTGTTCTTCTTTATGTTCTGAGTTCAAATTCCACTGAGGGCTTCAATGAAATAAGTACCACACAAGTGCTGGTACTAATGTAGTCAACTAGTTCTTTCCTACCAAATTTCAAGCCATGTACCTATAGTAGAAAGGACTATTATTATTAGTCAACTAGTTATACTGACTAATAAAAGAAGTGAAACAGAACCAGTGCTTATGTTTATTATTGACATAATGACCCTCCTAAGACAACGAAAACAAAGCCATTTTAGTCAAAAATCCCAAACTTACTAACATGTTTCCTCTTAAACTCTCAAAATATTTCTGGTCCTCCCTCGAATTACCTTCAATAAGTGATCCTTCTCTCCTTTGAATAAACATACTAGTTTACCTGTGGTGATAGACACTAATACTAATAAATACTAGAATTAATACAATTGAACCAAATTCTTCTGGCAATAAATATGGTATTCAGTTACTCTTTACCCTTTTACTTGTTTCAGTCATTTGACTGCGACCATGCTGGAGCACCGCCTTTTAGTTGAGCAAATCAACCCCAGGACTTATTCTTTTTTGCCAAACCGCTAAGTTACAGGGACGTAAATACACCACGATCGGTTGTCAAGCGATGTTGGGGGACAAACACAGACACACAAACATACACACACACACATACGCATATATATGTATATATACATATATATGTATATATATATGCGTATGTGTGTGTGTATATGTTTGTGTGTCTGTGATGGGCATCAAAATGATGATGATGATATGTGCATATGTATGTATATTATTATGTTTGTGTTTGTTCCCCACTACCACCACCACCACCACCACTTGACAAACAGTGTCGATTTGTTTACATCCACATGCCTTAGCAGTTCGACAATTGAGACTGACAGAATATGTACCAGACTTGACAAAATAAGACCTGGAGTCAATTTCTTCAATTAAACCCTTCAAGGTAATGTTCCATTATGGCAGTGCCCCAGCATGGCCACCACTCAATGCTTGAAACAAAATTTACAAGACGTATGTATGATGTTATCTCTTCATTTCTTCAGGCCATTCGCAAAGCACAACACCATTAAACACTTCTTTTAGGCTCCTTCTTACCCTAATTTTTCTCAAAGTAGAAACTCGCACAAATTCCAATTACTCTATCTATATCTTGTTAATCAACTTTAATCCATGTAGCTCTAAGCTGAATTGTTGTTTATCTAAAGCCACTTAAGATTTTATAATTTAAGAGTTCTGACCTCGTAGAATGAAAACAGGTTTTTACAAGCCTTTAATACAGTTGTCATTTATGCCCCCTTCCTGCCCCACTCCTCTACCACATGCAAGGATTGTAACTCATTTTGACTTGGTTAGTCTGGTCCTCAGTTTGCCTGGTTGACAAACAGGTTTTACTCATCCTTCATAGTGTCATGCAAGCTAGCAAAATAAGAACATGAATACATGCAAAGTGAAGCTCAGTGAAGCCATAATTGTGGCTGGTACCAGTGTCACTTATCTGGTGACACATATTTTAGCATCCTTTGAATTTTGGGCCTCATGGAGGCAGTTACAAGTGATTGAGTCCTTTGGGAATATACCGTGCTTGAGAAGACCTGTCAAGCCAAGTGAGACCATAGTTGTGGCCGATGCCAGTATTTTGTAACTGGCACCTGTACTGGTGGCATGTAAAAAACACCTACTATACTCTTGGAGTAGTTGGCATTAGGAAGGGCATCCAGCTGTAGAAGCCAACGCAAGACAGACTAAAACTTGGTGCAACTCCCCAGCTTACCAACTTTCAGTCAAACCATCCGATCTACACCAGCATGGAAAATGGACATTGAATGATGATGATGATGGTGAAGAATTCTGAAAAACATAATAAAAAGTAATCAATACATAGTATTCTTCATAGTTGGTTGATTAGCTGTAGGAAAGATATCCAATTGTATAAGAAATTGTCTCATCAACATGTAGAACTATAAAATCTTCATTTCTCTAGCAATGGGGAAAAAAATAAATGTAAAGCAGTAAAGCATGTGATGTGTGATTCTATGTATCCGGTGCTGCTACCACAAAAAAGCACCCAGTACACTCTGTAAGGTGATTGGCATTAGGAAAAGGCATCAAGGCATGGGAACCATGCTAAAACAGACAATATGTGTGTGTGTCAGTGTTTATGGTACAACATTTCCTATATTTTATTTTTACTTTTCAATGCAGTGCCAACATAAAGAAGAACATTGAGACAAACATACAAATTAGTTTCAAATTTTGATATAAGGCCAGCATTTTCAGTAGAGGGCGAAAGTTAATTACATTGACCCCTAATGCTCAACTAGTACATATTTTATTGACCTCCTAAAGGATGAAAAGCAAAGTTGAACTTGGCAGAATTTGAACTCAGAACTCAGAACATAGCAACAGACAAAATGCTGCTAAGCATTCTGCCTGCTTGCTGCCTTTTTTCATTCTTGTTTTCTTTTATAAATATTCTTTTCTACTCTAGGCTCAAGGCCCGAAATTTTTGGGGAAGGGGCCAATCGATTAGATCGATCCCAGTATGCAACTGGTACTTAATTTATCGACCACGAAAGGATGAAGGGCAAAGTCGACCTCTGCGGAATTTGAACTCAGAACATAAAGACAAATGAAATACCGCCAAGCATTTCGCTCCACGTGCTAACATTTCTACCAGCTCACTACCTTTTTCTTTTATTAATATTAAAACAAACTTAAGGTGGAAAGCTGGCAGAATCATTAGCACACCGGACAAAATGCTTAGTGGTATTTCATCTGTCTTCACATTCTGAGTTCAAATTCTACCATGGTTGACTTTACGTTTCATCGTTTTGGGGTTGCTAAAATAACGGTCAAATACTGGGGTTGATGTAATCAACTAACCCCACTTCATCCAAATTTCAGGCCCTGTTCCTACAATAGAAAGGATTGATATTAAACAAACTGGAAAGTTTGTTAACCAATTTAATATTGAACCTAATTCAAAACAAGATAATAAAGAGGGGCTCCAAACAGTTAGAAGAGACCCCCAAACTTAACAAGGTCCTTGCTAGATTCAGTGGGACTTAAATTTAATGGCTTTTAAAATCTAAAACAACCCAATAAATTACAAGGGGACTCAATGATTTTAAATAAATTCTAATGGACTTAAAACAAGTTTAAACAAAAAGAAATTGCAAATTATTTATTTTAATTGCTGTAAATATATTTCTTAATTTTTAACTTCAAGCTTTTGGCTTCACTGAGTTAAAGACACCCCTGAGATATGGTCCATATTGGGCCATGCATAAATCCGACCCACTATGTATGAGCATAAACAAATGGTGGGTTGATCAAGTGTAGATAATTGCATTGTGACTAGTTAGTAGTATAATGCAGTCACATAGAAGCATGCATATGTCATGGTGACATATGATTAACTCTTTTTTCTTAAGTTATTTATTCTTGTAATTTTTATTGTATTTATATATATATATTTTTAATGCTTCCAGTCATTGTACTCTGGGTATAGTGGAACACTTTATTTATTTTACTTTAAGTATGTCTAAATAGAATTACTTAAATAATGACTTCTGACAATGACACAAGGCCAGAAGTTTTGGGGAAGTGTGAAGCGACTTTAATGAAACCTGTTAATTATTAACTGGTACTTGTATTAACAACTCCTGCGGAAGGTTGGGGTAAGGCGAAGTCAATCTCAGCAGGATTTAATCTCAGAATGTAAGGTATCATCATGACTGTTTGATCAAGAGGTCCACTTTCGACCACTTAGTCTCAAGTTCAAACTCACTGTGCCAACATCTTGGAGAAGTCTTTTACTATGGCATCAGCTTGACCAATGTTTTATGCATGAAATTAGTTGGTGGTAGCCATGCATTAGCCTGCTAGGCATGCACATGTGTGTGTGTATATGTGTATATATGTTTATATTATGTTGCATGTATGTGCTTGAGTGTGTTTATATGTTTGTCTCAATGTTCCTCTTTATGTTGGCACTGCATTGAAAAGTAAAAATAAAAGTATGATAAATGTGTAAATATAATCACCTCTAGCAAGAGCATAGTCACACATCTTGAAAGCCTAGTAGAGGTTTGGCCAAAGTTTTAGCTTTAAAGACTACACAACATCCATATTCAAATGTATGTGTGCGTGTGTATATATATATATATATATATATATATATATATATATAACGTTGTAGTATATTGTCAACTTAATGTGACAATCCCAAGAAGGGAATACACTACTGTCGTTTAGCCCTAGGAAGCTGGACCGCTTCCTGTCTGCCTTGACACAATTACTGTGTCTTTAAGTTTGCGAGGGGGAAACAAACTCCTCCACCCAGCCTAGCCAGCATTCAGGGACATGTTTCTGAGTCTTTGCTCGTCATCAGCCTGAAGTAGCTTGGCAGCTGGTTGAAGAAG
>NC_068995.1:14258148-14259782 GCF_001194135.2 Octopus bimaculoides
TATATATATATATATATATATATATATATATATAAACTACACTGGTAATGTCCAAACTTCAAATATATACAAGCCTGTAAATATTTATATTATATGATATATATATATATATATATATTATGAATATTGTATATTATGTACACATATATCACATGTGTACATATACATGAAGACAAAGAACAAGAACCTCTCAGAGTAGCAATCCACATAGTGTCTTCAAGAGAAATTTAGTAATGTCGTACAAAATTACTTTCAGATTCTGGGATGATGACGGTGTCCTCTCAAAGTTCATGGGTGCTGAGCTCTTTTTTAGGTAAGGGCCCAACAGATAGTGAAGGTGGGGACCTCTCCGGACCACCTCCAGCACGATGTGTCAGCTGAGCTGAGCTCCCCTACCCCGAAGCCGTCTGCTCTAATACTCTGACACAGCTTTGATAATAATTCTTTTTTACTATAGACACAAGGTCCGAAATTTTATAGGCAGGGGCTAGTCGATTATATCAACCCCCGTGCTCAACTTGTACTTAGTTCATCGACTCCGGAAGGCAAAATCGATCTCAGCGGAATTTGAACTCGGATCTTAAAGCTGGATGAAATGCCGCTAAGCGTGTTAATGATTCTCCGGCGTGCTAATGATTCTGCCTTACAGTTTTGAATAAAAAATACAATGATGATAAAGCGTGAATAGTTTTACATATATAAATATATACCGACCTATACACTCACACACACACAATCACATAGTCAAATACCCACAAATGTTTGTACATATACTCTTAGAACTATTCAGATAAGTACGCGAGTGTGTATGTGTGTGTGTGTACGAGAGAGAGACAGAGATCAAGTCAGTTCTCCATTGGCACAACAGGGCAACCCAGGCTAAAGGCATGTGTTGATTGCTTCTAACATACACGGAGTTATGAATGGAATGATCAATGCTATTTGAGGCGGGGGGAGTAAAAGAGGGACAAAATAGACTACATTCAGTGCTTCTGTAAAAACATTTGTCCGTATCTACTTGCGAATTTTTTGTGGGGAAGCTTCTCATAAGTATTCTCCTACCAAATCATCGAAACTAACTTGGAATATCTGATACTTTACATTCTGATGGCTATATATGGATGGCTGTAATGGCAACATATAATAAATATATCAACGGTCACAAAACTATTTTTCTTTTTCTCTTTCCTTAGTCCTTTTCTTTTTTTTTTTCTTTATTCTTTTTTCGTTTCTTCTCTTCTTTTTTCTTTCTTTTTGAGAAAATGTCATCTACTTGAAACATTCCGTTAAGGTTATTTGCCGGTGAAGGCGTCATAGTGTGAGTGTATGTAGATAATCTGTGAGTGTGTGTGTGTGTGTGTGTGTGTGTGTGTAATATCTGCTAACGTGCCTAGTTCCATATAGGTTCGGCAATTTGCTCACAAATGTGCACACATCCACACACAAACACATATATACACACATGATTATATATATATATACACATAAACTCATATATATATATATATATATATATATATAATACATTCTTTGTGCGTATGTGAGAGTGAGAAAGGGGAAGATAGAGAGAGAGAGAGACAGTATAACGCAACATGCTTAGTTTCTTCCATTTAGCGCCGCCAAAGTGTATGTAC
>NC_068995.1:14260252-14261303 GCF_001194135.2 Octopus bimaculoides
GAGATAAAAGTATAAAGTTATTGACGCATTTAGCACGGAAAGTATTTTTAAAAATATAATAGGCGATCTTTCGGTACGAGTCCTAAATATCGGCCTTTTCCGAAAAAAGTGTCTTCGGCGATCTTTACCAAAGATCGGCCTTTTCCGTAACACCCGCACAATCTTCACTCCGGTGTTAGGGTTGGGGTTTTAGTGTCAGGCTTAGGGTTTTAGGGTTAGGGTTAGGGGTTACGGTTAGGGACGGAATTCCCTAACGCAAACCCTAAAACCCAAACCCATAGAATATGTATTACAAAATTGTGAATAACAGGTTTTTGAAAACGCCCAAGCATTAATGCAGATTTTCTCAAGCTTTAGGTTATATATTTTTTTAATCCCGCAGCACATCTAGGTACCGCTTGCGGCTTACCGTCTGTGAATCACTTCTATTTCTTTCCTAAAACGGACCAACGCGACACCAGATTTTTATTGTTTGGATAGCAATGACTATGCTTCTCAGAGGAAATCCAATGAGGCAGAAACATGTTCAGAGTTGTCACCCTTTAACTAAAATCAGATTCACTTATCAGCATGAACCGAACTCTAAATGTTTTTTTAATTAAGATTTTGAGGTTGTCTCCTTTACTCTTTTTGATTAGAATTGTTCATGTAGTTCTGCTCCCTTTTTCTGCACCATGAGAATTGGCTGCTTTTTCTTGTATTATTAATTAATTTTTCTTTGTTTACTTCATTTAAGTGTTTTAGCTCCAATCCTAGAAAAATATATGTGTGTGTGTATATATATGTGTGTACATACATGTTTACAAACACACACACACACACACACACACACACACACACACAAACTCCACATAGTTTCTGTCTTCCAGATTCATTCACAAGGCATATTAGAAGACTTAAGCACAAGGCCATAATAAAAGACGCTTGCCCAAGGTGCCACGTAGTGGAACTGAACCAGAAATCCATAGTTACAAAGTGAGCTTCTTAACCATGCAAAAATGTTACAAGCTGATTTTGGGGGTCCAAAGGTATACTTCTCTCCCCCGCCTTG
>NC_068995.1:14261753-14264104 GCF_001194135.2 Octopus bimaculoides
TCTCTCTCTCTCTCTCTCTCTCTCTCTCTCTCTCTCTCTCTCTCTCTCTCTCTCTCAAGATTTTTAAGTACTATTTTAAGGACTAATGCACACACATACTTTTAGACAATATGCAGCAAACCAGTAGAACCATTACCATGCTGGACAAAATGTCAGAGATAAAATTCTGCCAAGATTGGCTATGCCTTTTTATCTACAAGGTAGTGCTCCAGCATGGCCAAAGTCTGATGATTGAAACAAGTAAAAAGTAAACAAAAGATAAAAGATATATTGCTGTTGTTTAGCCCCAGGCTAGCTCGGACTGAGTAGGCCTTTGAGATACATTCTAGCCATGACTATCCAAAGATAGCAATGTCCAATGCATTAATATGTATATCTATTTAAACGTCTGCATAACCTGATTTATTTTCTTTGTGTCAAATAATTTCAACTATCTTTCCATACACACATTATTATAAATTTAATCTCGTAGAAGCCAATTCACATCAATAGAATAGTTTCATATTGAAGATCCTTCCAAATGTGGAGAGACAAACCAACAATTATCAGATGTGACTAAATGGAAAAGTTTAACTTAGATCTCTCTCTCTCTCTATCTCTCTCTCTCTCTCTCTCTCTCTCTCTCTCTCTCTCTCTCTCTCTCTCTCTCTGTATATATATATATATGCAAGTTTATATGATTATGTATAAAAGAATATATTATTCAATAAAAGTTTCACTTTCACGTCTTATTTGCATTTTTTACTGTAAAATTGTAAATAATGAAATGTGAAAATCAGAATAAGTTGGAATTTCATTGATATATATATATATAATGTGTGTGTGAGTATATTTTATAGCAGTAAAACATCATGGAGTTTTTTATTCTAACAGGTTTGAAAAAACTGTGATAAAGTGAACTACATGACCGTCTTAAATGTGCATCTGAAATTGAAACTGAAATATAATAGCCAACTGTGTGTGATTGTGGCTCCATTTTATGTATCAGTGGATAGAGCCAATGGAAGACAACATAAGTGTGTCTTTTGATCTTAGATAATTCATGGCGCCAGAACATATTTGAGTGGATAATTTGTTGCTGGATCCATGAATTTATTTTGTTATTTAAATGAAAACAAACAATTGAATTTTATTTTAACAGAAATAATACTCAAAGAGAGGACAAAAGTAGAAAATAGCAGTTTGGCAAGAAGAGACCGATAGAATAAGTACCAGGCTAAAAAAAATAATAGATAATCATAAGTACTGGGGTCACTTCATTCAGATCGAAATTCTCCAAGGTGGTGCCCCAGCATGACCGTAGTCCAATGATTGAAACAAGTAAGAGATAAAAGATAGCAGCAATCTCCAGCATCTCTGTACATTCATTTCTGTTTGTATTAAGAAGTCTTTTACACAAAATCTTCACTCTGCGCATAGTCTTTGTTCTTGTCAAAGCTATTATAAACTGTATAATTTAGACATTTGACGCTCAGAAACAACAATGGTTTTAGCACCAAGACAGAAACATAAGCATGTAATTTGATAAAGTGACCGACTAAAAGTTTAAATTGACTGCAAACTTTGCACTTGACTTTCCATTGTTTATTTAACTAGTACAATAATTATAATGAAAATAATAATGATAATAATAATTGTTTCCACTATAGGCACAAGGCCTGAAATTTTTGGATGGGGATAGTCAATTGCATTGATCCTAGTTCTCAACTGGCACTTATTTTATTGACCTCAAAAGGAGGAAAGGCAAAGTCAACCTCGGCAGAATTTGAACTCAGAACCTAGTGACTAGCGAAATACTGCTAAGTAATTTGTCCAATTTGCTAACAATTCTGCTAGCTCACCATCTTACCACCCTCACTTTAATAATAATATAATTATAATAATCCTTTCCATAAAGCTTGCAATCTGTGGGGAGAGGCTAATCAATTACATTGACCCCAGTGTATTACTGGTACTTATTTTATTAACCTTGAGAAGATGACAGGCAAAGTCAACCTCAGTAGAATTTTTAACTCATAACATGAAGATGGATGAAATCTTGTTGAGCATTTTGTCTGGCATGTTAACAATTCTGCCAGCTCAAATAATGATAATAATAATAACAATAATAATAATAATAATAATAATAATAATAATGAGCATATTAAATTTTGGTCCCAGGTCATAAATTTCACAGTGAGGGGATTAGTAAATATCATCAACCCCACTACTGGGTTAGGGGTGGGAGGATTGAACTCGGACTGTAAAGGGCCAAAGAAATGTCAGAAAGCATTTTACCTGATGTTTGAATTATTCTGCTGGACCAGTTGCCTTTTTTCTAATTCCAGCACAAGGCCATCAGTTTTGGCAGT
>NC_068995.1:14264268-14268887 GCF_001194135.2 Octopus bimaculoides
GGGGGGGGGGGGATTAGTCATTTAAAATTGACATTAGTATTTAGCTGGTACATCATTTTATCAAACCTGAAAGTATCAAAGCCAAAACTAATAATGGTTTCAAATTTTGGCACAAGGCCCATAATTTCGGGAGAAGGGCTAAGTCAATTGCTTTGCCCCCAGTAATCGACTAGTGCTTATTTTATCGACCCCCAAAAGGATGAAAGGCAAAATCAGCCTTGGTAGGATTTGAACTCAGAATGTGAACACGGATGAAATGCCACTAAGCATTTTGCCCTGTGTGATAACAATTCTGCATCCCCACTTTCCATGAATACACGAAACTGGGCTATCTGATTGCCAAAAGTGAGTGCTGTCTCTCAAATTCTACCCATGGTCGACAGGTGCATAACAAGACCATCTAACTCAACCATGCTTAACACTATCATACACTTTTTAGCAAAAAAAAAAAAAAAAAATATGTGTTTGGAAGATGAAGGGCAAAGTTCGGAAACCACAATGATTTCTGAACACCAAATATGGAATGAGGAAAGTAAATAGTTTCAGATTGCGTAGTCTGATCCTCTACCATTTTTCACTATTACTCACCTCTTGTAATTTTCGTCCTTTCTCAAACATCCCGAAAGTACCACCATCCAAATAATAGAGAGGGAGTGGGAGTTCATATAATCAACTCCATCTTCCCACCACCACCACTACCACCACTACCACCCAGTTAATTTGTGACTTTGCGTACCTATGTCAGACATTCATTATAGTTCAAATAACGTCACATCAGGAATAGTTATCTGTTGTAGTAATTAATCATTTAATGCTTGTATGGTTCCGGACAACAAACTGCTGTTGCCGTTGTATTATTATTATTATCATTATTATTATTATTACTATTATTATTATTACACAATTATGAAGCAATTACTTATATAGCTGTGGAAGGTTCTCTGTTAATTCACTTTAAATACTGTGTTGTAATCCTGAGCTTGAAGGAAACTCATTCAGTCTTATATCATACTTGCTCACATACATATATACACACACACTCACTCGTACATTATCTGCATACACTCACACCATGACGCCTTCACCGGGAAATAACCTTAGTATACGCATACCTACACACACACACATCCACAAACACACATATAGAGAGAGATGTACCCATGTCTGTATCATAGCAGGTAGTGTTTACATATTGGTGAGAATTGCAAATAAGCAGAGTAAAGGTTTTCAATATTGTTGAATAAAGTGGAAAGACCATGATTTATTTGAAAGTTAGTATGTATGAGTTGCTACTCAGAGTTTCACCTTCTCTGTCTTCGTGCGACTAATGTCTCTGTTAAACAGATGCAGGAATTAAAACATGTACCAGGTGGAAATTCCTCAGGGCCAACATTCTGGGCATAATGGTTAGTGCTGGCCTTGTGGCAGTGGATACAATATGGATGACAAGCAGAGAGAGAGAGAGAGAGAGAGTGTGTGTGTTTGTGTAGGAAGTGTCTGAATGGAGGGGTATAAGACTGACCAGCTCCAAGAAGCAAAGACTACTTTGGTAGTGGTAACAGTGGCATAGGTTTGGATGTGTGAGGTGGGAAGACTGCACAGGGTGGCCACTTTATATATATATATGTGTGTGTGTTTATAGTGACAAACAGTTCCCTTGGTTAATGGCTTGCATGATAAATGGTCCTTTTGATAAGGAGTCAACTTGATGAAGTAGAGGATGATAAACCAAGTTTGACAAACAGTTCACTTGACAAATGGTCCATTTGACAAATGGTTTGCTTGACAGATGATCCTTTTGACAAATGATCCTTTTGACAAATGATCCTTTTGACAAAAGACCCATTGATAAGAAGTCCACTTGATGAAGTAGAGTAGGATAAACCAATCTGGCAAAAAATTTGACAAACAATTCACTTGACAAATGTTTTGCTTGACAAATGGTTAATTTGACAAAAGACCCATCAACAAGAAGTCCATTTGACAAAGTAGAAGACAATAAGTCAATCTGGCAAAAAGTTTGTTTGACAAACAGTTAGCTTGACAAATGATTTACTAGACAAAAGTTCCATTTGACAAAAGACCTGTCAGCAAATCCATTTTTTAAAGTAGAGGACAATAAGCCAATCTGGCAAAAAACAAAGCAGTTTATTTTAAAATCAGTTCACTTGACCAATGGCTTGCTTGATGAAAGTTCCATTCAGCAATGGATCCCTTATTGAATGTTATTTAAACTTACAAACCCTTAAGTGTTCATTCCAATGTTATCAGGAACACAAATGTAATGGTGTTAACACAAAGAGTTAAAGAATAAACTCTCCTTGTTATGAGTTGATATTCTATTAATCAAAAATTTTGGTGGTGGTGGCAAAGGCTTGACCATTTTTATGCTGCAGAAAGTGTTCTTGACTAATTCCCTTAGCCCAGCATGAATCATTCTTTTAAGCTCTTAAGGCTGTAATATTTATTCACTCAAAAGCTTTATCTCTCTTATCAATTATTTAGAATCCAATTAGTATACTATACTTTCTAAGTATACTATACTTTCTGAGGAGATCTCATTAAACTGAAACATGTCTAGAGTAGTCACTGAGACTTATCAAAGATCAAACTCATATCCTCATTGCATGGCCTCAATCAGTTTTTTAACTGAATTTTAAAGTTCACTCCCTTGCTTTTCTTTACCAGAATTAACCATTGCAGCTAATGGAGTTTTCCTTTTCTTTTTCTTTTTCTTTCCACAACATTTAGAGGTTTACTACATCAAACATGTTAGCCACTACTTAACTACAATGCCTTGTATAACCAAAGAGGTGAGTGCTTACATGACCGTTCGATCCATTAGAAATAGCAGCCAAATCGCCTAGATTATAGATCTGCTGAATCAAGATTGACCTGAAACTTTTAAACAGCTATTGTTTAAACGATATATTTACAAAAGTTGAGATTCATTAACTAAATAAAGTCTTAGAAACACGGACTTTGAATTTATTTATTTAATATAAACTATCTCCTCTCCTTTCTTTCACCCCCTCTCTCTCTTGTCTCACCCTCTTCTCTCTATCTCTCTCTTGTCTCACTTTCTTCTCTCTATCTCTCTCTTAAAGAGAGAAAATGAGAAACAACTAGAGAGAGAGGGCAGAAATGCGTGAAATAAGGCCACGTTGTCATTTTTAATAAGTAATGAATATAAACGTCAACATTTGTTAGTATTATTATAGTTAGTGTTATAAGATTATTTAGATAACATGGGTGTGGTGGCGGCGTATGCGTGGTGGTGGTGGAAGCTAAGATAATAAAATGTTTCTGAAATACATTGTTGGCAATATTTTAAAGTCTTGTTTTGTTCTTCATTTTTCTTTTTTTGCAACAAGGTTCGAATCATACAACAGTCAAATTTATTCTTTCATTCATTGGGGCTGAGGAATATGTTAATAATAAAATAGGTACCGCTCGTCGTCGTCGTCGTTGTTGTTGTTGTTGTTGTTGCGGCGGTGTTGTTTTTAACCCTAGGTCATATTTGATTGAGTTCTATGGTCAATCGCTTCCCGTCGTGATCACCACCTTATCCAAAGTGTCCGTCGATGTTTTTATTTTTATTTTTGTTTTTGATTAAGCCCCAGGTCAACACTGATTGAACAGACCTATGACCAGAGATTTCCCCGCCGTGACCGTCTGTTTTATTATTATTATTATTATTATTATTATTATTATTATTATTATTATTATTATTTGAGTTATTTGAAGGACTTGCATTACTCAATGTGTCCTTCATTGGCTCATTTTTGTAGCAGTTATTTATTGATTAGCTCCCGGTCAATCGTCATTAAATGGACTCATAGCGAAATCAAAGACGGTCCAGCTATGACTATCTCGTTTTTTTTGAAAGGCATATAGGGGTATATTATCTTATGCGTCTTTTAATTCAGATGGTAGAGGCTCCTTTGTGGGCTCACGTAAACACACGGGATAACATTAAATAATTACCGTCTGAAGAAAATGGTCCAGGTACACACGAAAGAAACCCATATTAATTCTGTATGGAGATGAAATGGCCGAATGGATAAGCTATCGGGCTACCGGTTTATACGACAGGAGTTCAAGCCTGTTACGCTGTATATTGAGATTTTTGCTTCTAAAGCCGCAGAGACAGCTTTTTTTGTGCGTAGTTTTCTTACATGCTAGAAATAGCAGCTGAATTTTCTTTAAATCACCCACCCTATCATCTTAACAGTTTTAAATAGAGACAAACGATCATATTTTCATAATATAGTTCTAGACATACTACTCTTCAAAACATGGGCGTGGCCTGGATTTCAATTGAGTTGGGGTATGTGCTTTTAATTCATAAAATGAATCCACTGTTAACTGTCTGATTTATGTAAAACATACTTGAAATAAATGTTAGATAATTATTATTTTTTGCATGAAGCTGTTGGGTTGGAATTCTCTGAACCTGTCAATCACTCCTTCCCTTATAATTATGGGGATGGTGGGGATGAAAACAACAACAAAGTATTAGGTTAGGGTCTGTTGGATCACGCCTGACCTGGTGTTAAACAATAACAACAACAACAGCTCGTGTTTCTAAGTAGTGCACTAAATTCTACCCTGTTTCA
>NC_068995.1:14268987-14281369 GCF_001194135.2 Octopus bimaculoides
ATATATATATATATATATGTATATATATATATGTATATATATGTATGTCGTAGTAGCGCACCTGTTTGTTTTTTTTTCTTTTTTTCTGTGTTAGTTATTGTCTTATTTTAGAAATCTGTTCCAGCCAACAGAGTAGAAATGGTATCTAGCTCTGTAGTCATGTAGTAAGACCTGCTTGAAATGTTAGTCAAATCTCCCTCAAATCATATTCAGTTGTCTTGATAAAATAATAAACTGAGGGACACATTTGATAAAGTAGTCCTGCACTATATCCGAGGATAAAACTAGATGGTCACGTTCGGAACGGTTTCGATCTTGGGTCTGCTTGCTCGATAGGGGTTAAATAACCACTAACACCTGTTCTCCTTCTCTCTCTCTCTCTCTCTCTCTCTCTCTCTCTCTCCCTCTCATTTTCGTGTAAACTTCGTTTCGTTATAGAATTATTCTAAACACTTCTGCTTTCTTTCATTCGAAAATAAATGTGCTAAATACTGGCAGCACACGACGAGGGAGCATCATAGTGGTCGCTTACCCTATTAGTAATAGCAACCAAATTCTATCTAATTACGCACCCTACGGTCTTAATGAAAGAAGAACTGCATACATCGACAATGTAGCGTTAAATATAACAATGTCGGGATGGTCGTGGTTGGCATGCTTTTCAATTTACGAGCCCGTTTGATGAAGGCTGACCTGAAGCTAAACATAATCGAACAGGTGTTTATTTTATGTCTAAGCATACACAGCTAGAGCATATAATAAAATATAGTAAAAATTTTCCAACCTATACGACAACTCGTTCGTATATATTCGTATATATTCCGAAAGACAAGGGTCCAAACCGTTAGATTCTTTCACCGAATAAACACTTTTATAAATTCTGGGGAATAAATATATATAAATATAATAAACGCTTATATATATATATATATATATATATATATATATATATATATATACACACACACACACACACTTGTTGGGATAAGTTATTATTCTGCTCCTTTCCTATAATCGTTAACTGTTGTTTCTCCTCCAGATCCTAAGTAACTAATTTCTGCTACACACTTGCTCTATTATTGCTTCTACATTCTTCTCGTGCACAAAAAATAACTATAATGATAATGAACTTTATTCGACGCCTTGATTCTTCAAATTTCGATACCGTTAATTCATTGTATAGTTATTTTCTTCCTATCCTACTATCTAGACCGACCAGTGTACTCTTCTCAAGTTTGTCCACACACACACACGCACAAACATCTATGTATAAATACACATATCCCACGCTGACAACTGACTTAGTTCAGAAAGGTTGCGGGAGACTAAGCTGACTGCCGTATTATTGTAATCTTTATTATTATTATTACTCACAACACCTCCCATCCAAACGAAGAGACTGCCATCTTTCAGTACCACCCTCCTGACTGCAAAATAATCAGATTTTTTTTTCTTTCTGGTGTAACTACACAAACTGGGTCTCGTAACTAGGGTGTATATGTGTGAAGGGGAAATGTAGGGGAGGCCAATACATCAGCGGGGGGAAAAACACCCTCTGCATAATCACCACTGGTTTGACCTGCCTTCGTACAGAACACACGCCAAGCTGGTTTCAATTCCTACTCGTAGCTGTTTCGCTTTACTTAAACTGTTAACGCCCTTGGGAAAGACATTAATGTTAACAGCATAAAATAACAGATCCAGTGTTATCCGAAATGAAGGTAATCCAAGAATCTAGTGGCTTCCATCAATTATAAAAAAAGAATCCGGCAACAAAACAAAATAAAAAAAAAAGTACACGATATATGGTTTTAGTTTAACAGTATCCCATTTCACCTTCTCTAAATCCAAGACCTCGTACAGTAGGCAGGGTTCGTAAAGTTGCTCGAATTTTCAAATGGTATTATTTTCATGCTTTGGGGACTTACATTTTCAACATTAAGTGCTCCTCAGAGTATGTATGCGATAAATCATATACACAGTTTCGGCATAACTGTCCCTCTAAGTGTCCCCCCACATCTCAAAGGAAAGACAAAAAGTGCATGGAGGTGATAGTAGGGGAGAGGGCAAAATTTAAAAGGGTAAAAAAGAACTCGGGAGTTTTGAGGTGGAAAATGATATATTCATTCATTCGTTCGGATTTACGTCTGGGTTTTTTTTCCTATGCTAGCAAGGGTAAGACTGGTACATATTGTTTTATAGCCGGATGCCCTTCCTGTCGATAAACCTTGGAAGTTGTCATGCGACGCATTTTTCAAAAGCGCAAAGCTATTGGAGGATTTGTTGACAGGGAAATGTGAAGAGGACACCGTAACTCATGAAATTGCAGAATGTAAACACACACACACACACTTGCGCGCGAGAGAGAGACCAGCTTCTTTCAGTTTCCGTTTACCAAATTCATTCAGAAGGCATTAGTTGGCTCAGGGTAAAAGACATTTGGCCAAGGTAGTAAAGCAGTGAGAACTAAACTTTGAACCAGACAGCCATATCTCTCGTATATTCATTTTTAGCTAAATTTTTCTAGAGATAACTTACATTAAGGAACACAGTTATATGGAAAGAAAATAAAAATTTTAAATTATCAAATAAAATTAGAATGTTGCGATAAACCAGGGGAAAAAAAACCCTTCTGTATGTCTCCCTCTTTGTTTGACAACTGATATTAGTTTGTTTACGTCCCCGCAACACGGTGGCTCAGCAAAGATAAACCTGTGGAATGGGCCGCTGAGTCGAAATAAGTATAGAAAGTCTGTTGGAACGACCAAACTCGTATTTATCTGTTGTGTGTAACACACACACACTTACATGGTATATAATTATATATATGTAGATATATACAGATATCATTCATGCTATATGTACACACACACACACACACACACGCACACTTCATAGATTCTATAAGTTATGAGTATGATATATAAATCGTGTGGTTTGTCTTTATTCCCATTATTCGTTTTCTTATGCGTTGACTTGTGGCACTTGGCAGGTAACTGGTTGTCTTGCATATTCACCTGTTATTTAATGTACCTGTCGGTAACAAACCAGTTAGCCCGGTCTGGCTTACTTGTAGTGGATATAGTTGTTTATTTTCCGTTGTCGATATTGATAGTGGTGGTAGGTTCTTTACTACTTGACTATAATCTTAAATCTCTCTGTTCGTGCTTGTCTCGTCTTTTAAAATGTTGCTGTGGATTTATTTTTTATCGTTGCATACTCGCCCCTATTGTTAATATTACACAGTTCCTTTCCTGTGACAAACTACTACAATTATTTTTAAAAGGACGAGCTATTTGTATACAAATGGCTCATCCTGCCACCTTTCTAACAAAGAATTTGATAATGATTCATAGAGGGACGGAAAACAGAAAATAAAAAAAAGAAAAACCAGGCCTTGTTGTGTTGTACAACTTAGTCCCGCCTCTGCCACTCCTTTATCAAGTAATTCACTGCAAGTGGAAAGGGAAGTTGCGAACAGAAACTTCTAGCTGGTCTTTTGCTATTTCGACAATCCTACAGTCCTATGTCAGCTTAATCACATTTACCTTTCTTTTTGTTTAATATTTATTTTAAAAAATCGCTACTGATAGCTTTTTAAAGTTATAATTAACATTGCTTTCATTATTACCATTTGTTAAATTAACAGTTTATATTCTAATGAATTCGTTTGCCTATTTTTTTCCCTTCTGTTGAACAACTTGTCAAGAGACATTAAAAAAACCTTATTCTCGTCAAATCATAATAAATATCCTGACGTAACCGGCAATACGGTGCATCTAGGTCAGCATTGCTAGTACTAAGCATGGACCTGCTGTTGTCTAGCTTATTCTGTTTTATTAAATACCAAAGTATCAACATTTTTTTTTTTTTCAGGAGACATAATTACGTCTCACTCTGACTTAAAATGCATTGGCCCCTTTTTAAGCTCCTTTTTGCTAATTATTATTTCTCGTATCAGAATAACAGGAATTTTATTAGTCATTTTATAATTACTTTCTCATAGAGTAGGTGTTCTCTACTCGGAAATTCTTGCTACTTTTCAAATTATATTTATACTGTATGTATGTGTGTGTAAAAAGAGAGGGGAAGTGGTTAGGAATATGCTAGGAGCTATTTAATAGAGAGAATACTCATGAATATTGCATATTGTATTATATATTA
Organism: Octopus bimaculoides; assembly: GCF_001194135.2. NCBI lineage: Eukaryota > Metazoa > Mollusca > Cephalopoda > Octopoda > Octopodidae > Octopus > Octopus bimaculoides. Next base: position 14,273,152 of record NC_068995.1, read on the forward strand.
TTGTATAGAAGCATCCACTTGGTAGTCAGATTAAAAGGAAACATTTTGAACTACACACTTGGCCCATCAAGTGTCCTATCACATTTTTGTTTGCATGGATTGCTGAGCTGGTTTGAACTGCAGACAGGAGTACCATGTCAGCATATGCAGACAATGTTACCACAATAGTGTCAAACACACAACTTGACACCATTTTAAAGGAATTAAACTGGACAAGTTGTTGGGATTGCTCCATCTTGGAACCTCGGAGACACGTCTGTAATTTGTGTCAATGGACCAATTAAGTTGCTTGAGCTGTGGTTTCTTTCAGATTTGTGAGGTGGATGGGAATTGAGATCAGCCAGTTGGCCTGTATCACCCAGAAATAGTTTGAGAGTGATCTTTCTCTGAAAAGTTGGACAGAGGTGGCAAACGCATACATTGTTTTTGTGATGTATGATTACCTTTTCATGATGCTTTGCCCCAGTTTTTGTCTGAGTAGCTTGAAAGATCTACTCTTTTGTTTATTGTAGAAAGAACTCATTCCACTGATAATTATTTTACTGTGCAGATATTTTGAGGCTGCAACAGCTATAAAAATATCTACATGGTGAGCAGGTGTGATTGTCCTTTATCAAGCATGTTTACCCTCAAGCTTGTCTCTTTGAAGTTACAATTCTGGGTCAGGTAAAGACTAAGACTGGTGCTGGTCATCTGAAATGTCATACTCATAGCCTTCTACCAGCTAGGCAGTGTAGTCCCCACATTAGAGTTCTGCAGAGGGTTAATGAAGTGTAATGTTTTGAAAGACATTTGACTTGAGAACTGTGGATAATTTCCAGAAATATTGGGCCTAGAAATATTACAGAGGGACATTGCTGATTCAGAATGAACATTACTGGCATGGAAATGTCATCATTAGGTCCAAGCCCAGTTTGGACCATTCTGCATATACTCACTCATTGTTTGAATGTTGCTGTTTTGGGCAGTTTTTGAACAGCTGTCATGTGTAGGATGGATAGGTTATTAGCTGAGTCTATTGTGGAGATCACTCTGCTATCTTTTGTCAGCAGGACAGGTAGCTTTCTAATGTTTGGTGGCTATAGAGAGAGACCATGATTGACACACCGAAAACTGAAAGTGCCGAGGACAGACTTTTCTCACATTGATGAAGTCCTCATCTATTTTCTAACTCTTATTTTTCACACACTTCACTTGGAGTGGAAGGTGAAGATGGAAAAGGCATCCCAGCATAGTTGTTGAATGGTAGCTTGAGTGAATGGTTCTATTTTCGGCATGTACCAATAAGCTTGGGAAGGACACTCTGTTATTTAGTATAATCTTGGTCCTTCAGTAGTCCAATGAGGCAAACTGTCTCTTGACACTTCAGCATATATATTGCTATACTGCAATAAACCATTTTTTCTCTCAAACATTTGATTTCTGTACAAACCCTCAATGCTCTCAATAACCGACCCTTGTGATGCCCTTTCATCTGGCACCCTTGTGGCAGTAATAAAGAAACAAAAAATGTCTTTTGAATGACACTCCTGATTGCTGTGAATCTCATTCCTGTTTTCCAGCTGACTTTATCTAAAGAGCTGCTTGTCAAGGTCAAACCTTGACCTTTTGGTTCCAGCTATGCCTATGTTGAGTTGTGGGAGGAGACAGCAGTATTCTAACCTGATATGCTACTCCTTCCCTTCATTCTTGTTTTTCACTCAATTTTAGAAATAACTGTTCTAGACTTCTTCAACAATCTTGAAATTTATAGTTAGAAATATATTTTCACATCTTTTTATATCTTCAACTCATACTTTCTTTTTAATAACTGAATCCAGTTGTAAATTCTGGACTGAACTGCCATTCTCTTATCCTCTTGTTTCTCCTGTTATTAACCACTATCCAAAAATGTTTTTGTTTTGTAAATTTAAAACCTTGTTTTATCATTTAAAACCGGCTGCATGGAACATTTCCTTTTGGTGTGTACAAAATTCTCATTACAGCTTTAAGTACTACTCAACAGTTCCTGTTACTTATCACCATTTTTAATATCAGTTGTAAGAAATAAGCCCCTTTGGAGAGATGCCCCTATATGGCTACTCAACCTGCTAGAAATAGCTGTCAAAAATCCCTCAAGTTACATCCTACCATCTTAAAAACAGAAATATTAGTTGAGGTAATCCTTAATGTACACTCAAGAACACTGACAGGGATGGTCACATGTGGAATTCCATTTGAGTATAGGTCTAGCTGGATGGTTTACAGAACTTACTGCAGTTACCGTAGTTGGATTTAATATTGCAATGAGTTCAAATCCTTGTTGCTTGTCCATCCTTGCTCCAAATAGTGAACACCAGGTATAGCTATGTGATTAAGAAGCTTGCTTTGTAACCATATGGTTTTGGGTTCAGTCTCTTGGGCAAATCCTTCACTAGGCCAACCAATGGCTTGTGACTAAATCTGAAAAATGGAAATCTATTGTCTGTGTTTTTGTCCCCATGCTTGGCAACCAATGTTGGTTTATGTGCTCACAACTTGGCAGTTTGGCTTAAGAGGCCAAAGTATCAGTCTTAGAAATACTGGGGTCAATTTGTTCAACTAAACCCTTTAAAGCAGTGCTCCAGCATGGCTGCAATTCATTGGCTGGAGCAAATAATTGATAAAAGATTGTCATGTACTGGGGTTGACTTTGATCCCTACAATTATGAGGCAGCATAATTATATCCAAAAACGTTCTTGTCACTAAAGCCTGAAGCTTTTGAATTTTATGTTCCAAACTCCTGACTAGAACCTTCATTAACTCTTTCTAGGCCTTCCTTCACTTAGCTTTATTTTTGCTTTGGAATATGAATGAGACGTGTCTCTTGTTTTAACTAACTACTTCAAGTGAAATAAAGGTATCAATGGAACAGCTGTTTATTTTTAATTGAATAAAATATAGAGCAAAGAAAAGTTCATAAATAATAGTTCATCTTTTGTCTCCACTAAATAACCTGATATGTTTGAATATTTTGATCATTTTTTTAAAATCTAGGATTATCTGCTCACCAACATTGCATTTGGGTGAAAATTTTAAATTCTAGAATTTATATCAACATATGGGTTTTAGTAATTGAGATTTATGTCCAATTCATACCAGAATGGAACATGGATGCTAAATGACGAGTGTTATCATTACAGAAAGTGGTTTAACTGAATTTTTATACATAATTTTACATTTTGATTTCAAAATTATATATAATGGATTATCTACAAATGTATTTCCTTTTTAAAATTGTTTTTATAAATTTTGCTTGAAGATTTGCTCTTTCTCTCTATTGGAATAGTCTCGGTTGGATGGCTAAGCAAAGGGGAGATTGATTTTCATTCTCTTGTAAAGGTAACAATCATAATTACTGGGCTCAATTTCTGTTGTTCCTCTTTATCCCTAGATTGGGTATAGTGTGTTCTAAAACGGTTTTAGGGACCACTTGCATAGTGTGCAATTTCAAAAAATGAATCTGAGGTCCCACTGACATAGCTATATATATATATATATATATATGTATGTGTATATATATATATATATATATATATATATATATATAAAGCTTACTAGAGCCACCTACACACTAAGGATTGGTAGTTGCAGATCATAACATTATTTAATATTCAGTCAGTTCAGTATGAAAAAAAGAGACGTGTGAAATAAGTTGTCTACATTATTGTTTTTCTTTTTCACATCTTCTGTATTTTTATTTAAATAAACACTAAAACTCAAACGTATGCCATATGTTTTATAAGCTGTTCTTGTTTACCTTGTCTAGTATGTCTGATATATATTATCATTACGAACCATTTTCTTTATATTTTAAGTTATTAGTCTTCAAAGGTTTTGACAAATTTCATGTACAATAATTGTGATTGGCCTAACTGGTTGTTGAAATGGATAAATCAATTCAATTCTATTGTTTTATATGTTCAATCATTAATGACCTATTTGAATTATTTATCTTTCCTGTTCAGTAAATTTATATATTTACCCTTATTATGGTAGTAGTTAGAGCATTGGTTGAAATTCTTTGCACTATTTATTGAAGCTTTTCATAGTTTGAGTTCAAATCCTGCTGTGGCCTACTTAATCTGTCACTTCGTTAAATACCACCATCACCAGGTACTTTGGGTGGCTTTAGCCAGAGTCTGCGACTCGAGACCTGGTTGTTATTTCTAGCAAGTCATGCAACCAGGCAGAAGCTCTCCTCTTGGTTTGTGCACTCTTCATTTTTATGTATTTGTAACCCATGTGATTACTCCAGTAAGGTTTCACCAAGATATACTTGTACAAATAATTTGTTTTGGACCCTAACCCTAACCCTAATCCATTTGGACCAAGTCTTTGGTTTGGCAACACCTTCCTTCCTCCCGATAAGTTTTGGACGCCCTGTAAAAGGTTATGTACACTGCATTTTTGACTGACAAAATAGTTTTCTGGGCCAAAAAATACCAACTTATCTATGTATACAAGCTACATTTCCTGAAGATCTGTAACTTGTTCCCAAGAGCAAAAAAACAAATTAAAGCCTTGTTTTTCTGCTCAAATTTAGAGAAGCCAACGACATCTGTTAATTTTTATTCTATTTAAACCCCTGCACATCTTTTTAGGCTGGCAGATATAAATCTCCCTACTTCTTGGTTGAACAGTTTACTAAGTCTTAAGTCTCTGATACTTTAAACAATGCTGTTTATTCAGACTTTTTAATAACTTGCATTGTTATCCTGTTGGTCATTCATGTTTGTGATGCTGTTATTTCTCTATTCCATTCATAATGAAACAAACAATATAGTTTTTGTTTTTAGGAAACAAAAACTACTTTTTCAAGATGCATCAATTAAACCTAACCCATGCAATATCCGATGCTTAGCCTAGTCTGGCCTATCCTATATGTCGTTCTTGTTTATTAATTAGTGATGAAATTATTTCTACTAAAATATGTAAACCAGTTAACGAACCTTAGATGTTATTATCGTCATTACAATCGTATAGATATCTTGTATTGAGCATCACCAGAATGATTGCTCTCTCTCCCTCAGAGAGAGAGACACACAGAGAAATCAGCTGAGAGAGATTGTTAGCCAGGTTTATATTCCTAAGATATGTATGAAATGATGGTTCCCCTATGGTTACATCAAGAGTTGAGGCTTCATGGAAGGAAGCAAATAGATATCTCATTCTTCACATCTTTTAAATATGAGGTTTTGTTGCTACATTACTAATATTATCTTGACCTATGCTTGAACTGACAGTCAAATCCTCTCTTATCAAACCCCACTGTCTTAAAAGCTGGTAAGATACATCGGTTAGTATGATCTTAGATATTTATCTGAATAAGTGATTATGGCTCAAATGCTTTTAATCATAGACTACATGGAGATATCCTAAGGTTAAAAACAGACGAAACAAAAACCCCGAAAGCAAACTATAATTAGGACGTGAGCATGTATGGAGAATTATTTAATGAAAATTGTATCTTATCTAAATATACAGTATGGCTTTGAACAACTGTATTTAGAGCTGAATTGTGTAAGTTTATTTGGAGGTGCTGAGTGACGTCTTTCAGGAGATTGACACTTGCTGAGCAAAGCAGGCACAACCAAGTAATTGTCTGTTATATATTTGATGATAGTATGGGAATTGTCTTAATTTCTGAAATACATTCCAACCAATCCTAGTTGTTGAATTGGAGAGTCTTTTAAGAGTTCAGAGTGGAGAACTAGTTTTCTAATATTTTAGTCTTTGAAACAACAACAATAATAATAATAATAATAATACTAATGGTTTCAAATTTTCGCATAAAGCCAGCTATTTTGGAGGAGGTGATAAGTCAATTAGATCAACCTTAGTGCTCAGCTGGTACTTATTTTATCAACTCTGAAAGGATGAAAAGCAAAGTCCACCTTGGCAAAGTATGAACTCAGAGTGTAAAGACAGACTAAATTCCACTAAGCATTTTACCTGGGGTGCTAACAATTTTGCCAACTCTTCACCTTAATGATAGTAATAATAATAATGTCTCTTATATCTAGAGAGTTACCACTAAGCTGTTGCTTAGTTCTGAGCTCTATTAACTCTTTTGTTGCTATATTTCTGTTGGAACACATTGCTTTTATTTCGATCAATTTTGAATATAATAAAGGATTTAGTAAAATAAGTCACAATTAAACTGGTGTCTTGGAATATAAATTAGCACAAACTCTTGATGGAAAGTTCTAATTTGTATCACTTTTTTTTTTTTTTTTTAAAGAGGAAGTTTGTACTATAGAACCGGAAATGATCTTGGGGGTGTTGGTATAAAGAACTAAGTAGACAGAAGCTGAATTCTCTCCAGGATAGAATCCTAGACTGTCGTAGGTAACTTCCCCAAGTGTCATTGTTTTTGTTTTCTATGTCTAACAAAACTAAGACAGTAAGCCCAAATGCTTTATTTTTTAAATGTCCTGCTTTTAATTTTTATCCACTGTAAAGTGGTTGGCATTAGGAAGGGCGTCCAGCTGTAGAAACTATGCCAAAGTTGATATTGGAGCCTGGTGCAGCTCTGGCCAGCATGGAAAATGAGTCAAGTAAAAGATATGATGCATGAAAGGCTTCTGTACAGTTTCCATCGACCAAATTTCACTCAAGGGATTAGTCAACCTGGGGTCATTAAGAAAAGACTTGACAAGATTCCACACAGTGGGACCAAACCCCAAACTACTTGGTTGTGAAATAAACCACCCATCCATACTTCCATATAGAAACATCTGTACCTGTATCTAATTGTCATTTTATGTCCATTTTCCATTTTCGCATGGGTTTGGACAGCTGGACACAAACTGACAAGGCCAGGGGCTGCATCAGGTTGCATAATCTGTTTTGGCTTGGTTTCTACAGCTGGACACACTTCCTAACGCCAACCACTACGCAGAGTGTACTGGGTACTTTTTATGTGGCACCATCAGCAATCTTCTATATTTAGCATTAAATTTTCAACCTTAAAAAAAAAAAAATCTGGCTCCTTTTGAGTTAAGAAATTAATTCTATACTAATTAATCCATTTTGGGGTTTCATAAAGTGTCAAGATCTTGCTAATGAATTTATTTGATGTTTTGATAAATTCTTTCTTTTTTGAAATTTTGTTTTTTAATATACTTTCTGATGGTTGTCTTAATTGTAACAGCTGTTAGCATAGATAGCTTAACTTGTAAATCCTGTGAGGTGGAAGTGTTTAACTCCAGTTGAGCTGGACGCTCATCATTGATGTGTGATAGCAATCTTTAACTAACAGGCATTAGGAAATATCTTGGGCTTTTTTTTTCCTTCATCCTCAGAACTTACTTAATCTAAGTTCAGCTCGGATTGAATTGACAGTCCAGTGAATCTTCTATAAGTAGTATCTTTTATCTCTAACATTATCATGTTTCAATTGTTGAACTAATGTCCATATTGGCGCAACAACTTGAAGTCTTGAGTCAAATAAATTTACACCAGCACCCATTTTTAAGTCTGGTATTTACTTTATAGACTTGATTTTTTTTTCTTCTGATATTTGGTTATTTCCAGCCATTTCAAGTGTCCACATTGAGGTTCCCCTTGTTAGCAGCTTTGACAAGGGTCAGTATAGATATAGCTTTAGTCTTGTATTAGTACTGAGTGAGCAAATCCTATTAGCAAGGTTATGCAAGCCATGATCAACATATATTTTTCCTATGTGCAGAGAACTCCTGATTGCATGCTCCAATAAAGACAAGTATGTGTTGAGGGGGTGGGGGGATAAGGCTTCAGTTTGTGTACTGCAAAAAAAAAAAAGATTCTTAGATTATTGAAAAAGCAGTCTTCTTGTGTTGAGACTATCAATGAGTATGGTTGGTCATTGACTGTGAGTTTGCATGGAGGTGGTAGCAGTATGTCAGCAGGGTGTGTAATCGCTTTAAAGCCGAGACAGCCATATTGTCATCATTTTGACTGTTTTTCCTTGCTCCCAGGGGCTGGAAGGAAAATCATGTACTGAAGTTTTGTTTTAATTTAATTATTTTTCTTCTTTGATTGCTAATACTTCTGTGGCTATAAATTTTAATCCTATTTAAAATATATACCAAACAAACATCAAAAAGCTAAATATTGTATAAAAAAAAAATATGTAAATATATATTTTATAGTTCTTTTATTTTTGCTTTTTTTTCTGCCTTTTTCCCTGAAATTTGATTTGATGTAATTTATTAT
>NC_068995.1:14281664-14285715 GCF_001194135.2 Octopus bimaculoides
ATATATATATATATATATAATGTGCGTACATAAAATATTAATTCATCTTTCATTTTATCATCTGCTTCCTATCAAATCCAAATAACTTTGTAATCAGCTAGAAATTTTATAATATACTACCACTTATGTTAATATGCTTTTACTATTTTTTTACTGTACAAACCACCACTATATTGGAGGCCAAGTAAAACGAGTTTTTTAAAAAAATTTTTAGCATGAGCAATGTAAATGGTGTTAGGTGATTCCAGCCAGAGACCTAGTAGGGTATATCATACTTTACATACTTGCCACTTGTATGAGTTAATAAAAGAACCTTTATGGCAGAATTCTCAACTAGTGAGGATATCCCTCTGAGGCCATCTTAAACATTATAGACCCCCAGGCAAATCAATGCATTGGGCTTTATTTTATTGATGGTAAACCACAGCATACAGATAAGAATTGGACCTCTCTAGACCTGAGAGGCCTCTGGATAACTGCCCAACGAACCTATACCTTAAAACAGCTCTTCCTCCATCCTGTGGAAATGAGCACCAAAGTTTAGGGCTCCGAGACTTGAGCTATAGTATTACTTCCTGTAAATAAATAACATTGTGATATTTTTTCTTGTTATGTTCTTGATTATTCCTATATAGTGTAAAACCAAACTATTGGCATATCTTTAAAATCATTCTATTTCAAAGACTGATTTCACTAGTCTTGTAAAACAGGTAAAGGAGCCTTAGTCCTTTAGAGACCTGTAATATCCACAATCTTGAATCTCAGTTCCTTGTGGTTTTGAAAACTTTAGTACTTTTATGTGAACTACCTTCTGGTGAAATAACAGCCAAGTTTCTATTGTCACATCCTACATTCTTAAAGAACATATGATGCATTCCTGCATCATTATATTCATTCATTTTTCTATGCTGTCATGGGTTGGATGGTTGTCGCAGTCTGCTGGTTCTTATTTGGAGTTACTGTCCTCTTAGAGTGTTGACCTGCAATGTAGCTTGCGGAGTCCATGGCTTAATTGACATTCCATTAAAATTTTTTTTCTTTTGTATTGTATTTGTCTGGGTGCATTGTATTTGTACCACTAGCATTAGATGTTAGATATCCAGTGCAGGCCAGACAAAAGAGGCACCCTCCCCTCTATATTGGAACTGTTCTTACTCAGTCATTGACCTTTTGGATGAGTAGACTGCAATGTAGCTGGCAAGATACGTTTTGCTCATATACTGCATACCCTTAAAGGTAGTATTTCCATGGGTGGAATTCCTTTTAATTATAGATCTACGCACTAGCAACAACACTGCCTCATTTTTACTCTTCTGACAGACAAGTTCTGATTATGTCTCTCAACAAAATGATCTGTAGTAGGACGGTCAAACAGCTGTCAAAACAATATGCACAATTGCACTAGCAAAACATTTTTTCCACCCATACCAGCGCCAAGAGAGATGAATGTCAACACAGCTAAAAGAAAGTTATTCTTTTAAGTTTTAAACTTCAGAATGTACATTGCTTCTCTTTTTTTTTTATATATTTTATTTTGCTTTCTTATGAAACCCAGAAACATCATTATAATTTTGTGTGTAGGTGTTTAAGTACGCCTTTGTGTGTGCTGTCTATCCTGGCAATTATATTCACTGAAATTGTTTAAGGTTGTGCTGTAATCTAAAAACTGACCACACCTATGCTAGACATTTCTTTCTTTTTCTTTTTTTCTCAAGTATTATTCATAATAGTGAAACTGTTAGCTTCTACTTGAATCACTTCTATACATTTGCCCCCCCCCCCAACACGCGCGCGCGCGCGAAATATCAGAGCCAACTCTTTGTACTTAAACCCACAGAATGTAAGGATAAAGATTAAAACCATATATTTGAAAGAAGGTACATACTGCTTGTATGTACCATCTTTCCAGCTGTCTCTTATAAAAATCTGATATGTTAGCTGCATTCATTTATATATCTTAGGGATACTTTGCATTCAAGAAATGCCACTGTCGTACGTATGCATGGGTGCAGCATAAGATAGTAAGTTCATTTCTCAAACTGGGCTGTACACTGGGCCCTGGTACAAGAAATTTTGTTTCCTATCACTTCTGTCTGCTCAACTGCAAAGGAGTACCAAGGGAATGCTGATGCAGTCCCCCACCTCTCTCTCCAGTTGTCATATCCTTGGTGTTCTGAGTCAAGGATGGAAAAGCAGAGTGTGTCTGTCATTACCAGGAAAGACATTTTTTGTTGACTAATTTCATTAACACAAATTAGCACAACACTAACACATTTAAAAAAAATTCTTTCTGGGTACTGGCTGCTTGACGGTTCTAGTTATTTGAGTTCTGGAGCTCTTTTATAGCTATTGATCAGCAGAAACTTCACAACATTATTCGAGTTATAAGGTATGGACACTTTAGTATGATCAGTCTCAAGCAGGATGGTATTAAAAAAAAGGATTAATCAACTCAAGGCTCTTTTTAACTTCAGGAGGAAAAGTTTGAAAACAATTTCGTTCTGCTTTGCTAAGATTTTCTTGGCACCTCTGACTCCTCTTTATATAATTGATTGTGGTCTACAGATCTCATAAAGCATATGCATATGCTTGTACACTGAGTAGGCCTATGTGTTGTAACTGGTTTATATTAAAGAATAAAGACATTGTGAATCGGAGTCAGTTGGTATAGTTTAACTGACTCCAGCTACCCCATAATTGTTTCTGACTCCAACTCCATGACTGACTCCACAGTGCAGGGGCTTGATTTGACTAAAATTCCTCAAGATGGTGCCCCAGCATGGCCTCAGTCTAATGATTGAGACAAGTAAAAGATAAAAGAGCTTGAAGTCATTTGCTCATTGTGCCATATGGTAGGATTGAAACTGGGACTTCATCATTGCAAAGTGTATTTCTTAGCCATTGCCTATCTATTCATTTCCTATAGAAACTAATCTTATTCCTGCTTTAAGTGTTATATGACTATTGAGGACTTCTGAGGCATTCATTACCAAATGGTGTGTGTGTGTGCATTTATGAGGGGAAACTAAACCTCAAATGTATGTAAAAATAGCAATTTTGAAAGCAACTGATTTGAAATTTACATTTTTCCTGCCATACATGCCATTCACATGCTAGTTTCTTTTCTTTCTTTCTTTCTTTTTTTTTTTTTTTTTTTTTTTTTTTTTTTTTTTTTTTTTTTTTTGCTGTGAACATTTTACACATGAATTTTTATAACTTCATTATTCAACTTAAATGCTCGTTGACCTTTCTGCCCAGTATTGTATATTCAAGGTGGGTCTGGATCTGCTTTGTTCATTGATGTTGGAAGGACGAGTAGTCTTAACGGTTTATTCCTGAATGTGTTTCGTTTTACTAAGCTTAAGCACTCTGTGTATGCCTACCCATTTATGTAATTCTTCCATTGAATGTGTGTTTCTGTGTCTGTTCAGCCAGTTTTACTAAATCTTCAATTTATTTTGCCCTTTTATTTTTGTCTTCCTGAAAATAAATGTCATGTGTCTAGCCATTCTGATTTCATTCTGGTAGCAGTGAGTAGTTATAGTGTTTACCCATAAAGCTACAGTCACATGTACATTATCATTAGTATTATTATTGTCATCATTAAGGTGGTATGCTGACAGAATTGTTACTGACTCATGTTCTGAGTTCAAATTCCACCAGGGAAGATAAAATAAGCACCTGTCAAATACTGAAGTCAGTGAACAACCCCCCCTCCCCTCAAAATTCCTGGCCTTGTACTGGAATTAGAATTATTCAAGTAGCAAGCTGGTGGAATTGTTAGCACATGGCATTTCTTCTGACTTAACGTTCTGAGTTCAAATTCTCCCTGGGTCAGCTTTGTCTTTCATCGCTCTGGGGTTCATAAAATAAATACCAGCCAGGTATTGGGCTCAAAATAAATTGACTTGTCTCCTTCCCTTCAAAATTCCTGGCCTTGTATTAAAATTAGTACTATTATTATTAAAGAGGCGATGGAATGATAGAAACGATGAAGTGCTGGGGTTTCATCTTTCTATACTCATTACGATTGTTGTTCATCCCCCCCCCC
>NC_068995.1:14285725-14308142 GCF_001194135.2 Octopus bimaculoides
TATATATATATATATATATATATATATAAAATCGCACACACCATCGCGTCATCTGCTTGTGTTTAATTCAATCATGTCCTTCCCTATTCCACTTCAAATTTGGCTTCATGCCTATGTGAGAAACTTTCTTTTCATCTGACTCATATATTTTTAATCTTCCTTTTTAGTAACCATAATTTTCTGCTATTCACATAATTTTAGAAGTAATTATTCCTAATTTATTAGGTGAACATTTTAGTTATTTTCCTGTTTTATTTATTTTTTTTGTTTTATCATTATTTTAGTTTTTGAGTTCAACCAGTTTTTCTTCTTCATTGATAAAACCTTGTTATCCAAGACCTAGAGGGAGCATGGGAATGAAAATGAGGTACTTTGAAGTACTGTTTCTCTTTATAGTTGTCTTTTTATTACAATCCTTTTTGTCACGAACAGGATATAAAACCTATAAGGTCATAGTACATTCGTTTCAAATTTTAGCACAAGGCCAGCAGTTTCAGGGAAGGGGTTACATTGACCTTATTGCTGAACTCCTTATTTTATCAACCCCGAAAGGATAAAGGCAAAATGACTGATGGGATTTGAACACTGTATGTAAAATCATACAAAATGCCATTAAGCATTTTGCTTTGTGTTCTTACTGTTCTGTCAGTTCACTGCATTAGTTCACAGTATATTGGCATGTACAATGCCTAGTCATTCCTTTTTCAGAATGCTCTCCCTCTGGAATTCCTTCTCTTCTCATGTCTCCCCTGCATCCCTCAGTTCAAGAGGAACATTAGTTGCATGTCTTAGAGGCCTTGCAAAGCCTATGGACATAGCTCCTTCCGTTCAACTGAACCATGAGGGTAGGGTTGCTGATCTTAAGCATAGAGCTGGCTGTGCAGTTATGAAATTTGCTTTCCAGTCATGTTGTATTGAGTTCAGTCCTATTGCAAAGCACCTTGGTTAAATATCTGTATTTCATAGCCCCGAGTCAAATAATGCCTTCAGTGAATTTAATGAACCGAAACTGTGCATCATCATTTGATGCTGGTGGGTTATCTGTCTTTCTCATTTCTTCATAACTGCCTTTGGTTTCTTTACATCCTTGTAATCTAGTGGTTCAGCAAAAGGTGATTGATAGAATAAGTACCATACAACTGTCTAACACATCAAGACGTGTTTATCAAATATGTTTATTGCTTAGACTGTGCTTTGCTGATGAGGTTCAAGACAGAAACAAGTCTGGAGTTGTCACTGTACCTTCTCAAAAACACTCACTTTTCATGATGAAAGGCAGTCAACCTTGGCAGAGTTTGAACTCTGAACATACAGATGAAATGTTGCTAAGCATTTTTCTCAGTGTGCTAACAACTCTGCTAGATTGCTGCCATGATGATAATGGTTTCAAATTTTTGCCACAAGGGCAGCAAGTTCATTGAGTAAGTTGATTACATCAACCCCAGTACTTAAATGGTACTTATTTTATTGACCCCCTAAAGGATGAAAGGTGAAGTTGACTCTGGCAGCATTTAAACTCGGAACATAAAGCCAGGTGAAATGATAATAGTAATAGTAATAATAATAATAGTAATAGTAATAATAGTAATAATAGTAATAATAGTAATAGTAATAATAGTGATAGTAATAATAGTGATAGTAATAATAGTGATAGTAATAATAGTGATAGTAATAATAGTGATAGTAATAATAGTGATAGTAATAATAGTGATAGTAATAATAGTGATAGTAATAATAGTGATAGTAATAATAGTGATAGTAATAATAGTGATAGTAATAATAGTGATAGTAATAATAGTGATAGTAATAATAGTGATAGTAATAATAGTGATAGTAATAATAGTGATAGTAATAATAGTGATAGTAATAATAGTAATAATAGTAATAATAGTAATAATAGTAATAATAGTAATAATAGTAATAATAGTAATAATAGTAATAATAGTAATAATAATAATAACTACTTCTGGGCAGATCAATCTAAAACGACTTATCTAAGAGTCATTATTGTATTAATATTAAATTTTTTTTCACTTTTTTTATCCTTTGCACTATACTATGCACAGATCATTCAAACAAAAAAGAATTCGAAAATGGCCAAACCAGTCAAGTGGCTCATGGACTTTCGATTGTCACACACACACACACACACAGGAAATTCCAGATCCACTGAGGTGTCTCTGGTTCAGCCAAATCCCACACTCGATCTGTTAGATATTTCTACTTCCTCTCTGTACTCTGAGCCCCTTTGACACATTTTCTGATGGTTCCTGCTTCGTATTTGACATTAGTGGAATATTTACCAGTCTTTCCTTGTAATTTAAGAGTTGAAAAGTTCATGTACCATTTTATTTCTTTTTTTGTCCTTTTTATTTTTTCTTGAAGAACCAAGGCTTTGGGTAATGCAAGAAATTTGTTTTCCATTTTGATTTAATCTTAGTTTGTTGTTTTACTGAGATTATTAAACTTGTCACAGTTTGTTGTTTCTTAGCACCTAGATATGAATATTTGATATCTGCCAGTATCTGAAACTAAATATTGGAATATCTTTATTCTTTTACTTATTTCAGTCATTTTACTGTAGCCATGCTGGAGCACCACCTTTTAAAGGTTTTTAGTTGAATTAGCCCCTCCCCCCAACCATCCTAGGACTTTTTTTTTAAGCCTAGCACTTATTCTGTCGTTCTTTTGCTGAACTGCTAAGTTACATGGATGTAATCACACCAACACTGATTGTCAGGTGGTGATGGTGGGACACACTCGCACTTGTACTCGCACAAATGACGGACTTCTCTCAATTTCTGTCTGCCATATCCTATTCACAAGGCTTTCGTTGGTTGGTTGGCCTGAGGTACCAACCAGCCTTGTCCAAGGTCCTGCACAATGGTATTGAACCAGGAACCATGTGACTAGGGAAGTGAACTACTTGCCATGTCTGTGCCTGATTGAAACAAAAGATAAAAGATGTACGTAAGTGGCCTAACCAACTTCAACCATGATGTGCACATGCGTCTGCACACACACACACACACACACACACACACACACAGACACAGTTTTATTTAGACTAGTAGGCTTTATAAACCTGGCCTTTTAGTTTCTAATGCAGTGTTTCAACAGTCTTAACTGACATCAAAGCTTGAGAAACTGCTAATTCATCATCCATGGCTCGAGCACAACCTCTAACTTTGTGTTTGGGTTCATTTCAGTGCATTCAGAGTGTATACGTACACCTTTTTAGACTTACACATATCTCTTTATATTATCAAATTGTAGTTAACCAGTCGTGCTTTATTCTTCCACTTTCATTTCTTTATTATTACAAGAACACACACACACACACACATATATATATATATATATATATATATATATATATATATATATATATATATATATATATATATGTGTGTATATATATAAATACTTTCTTTTTATATTACCACCCACGATATTATAATATTAGCTAATATTAAGCAATTACACTAATATTAATTAATATCAAGGTGGGTTGTTGGTTTATTTATTTTTAATTTTCTGTTTATTTTTTTTCTTTGCAAATAAAATTTTATTTCCTTTCCATGTCTTTTAAATAGGAGTGGACTTCATGCAATTGATTTTATTTATTTATTTTCTTTCTTTTTTTTTTTCGTTTCCTCTGTGTACATTCCTTGTCAAAATTGATCTAAAACAAGACTAAACTGTTCATATCTAATCTCTGCCCATCCACCCCCACGCCCACCCCCAACTACTTTATAACTCATCCCCTATATCAAATTTCTTCTGCTGCTACTACCACCTAAGGATAATACTGTGCAAAGTCTTGCTTTCTTAACACTGGACAGATGAAATCTTACCTTATATGGAATTTCTGCCAGGGGTGAGACTCAGGGTGGGCAGAATAAATAAAACCTAAGCTAGCAGCAGACTAAGTTGGTGTCTGAACTATTTTTGTTTCTTTTTTTGGTTTTGTTTTTTCTTTTCTTTTTCTGTTTCTCTCTCTCTCCCCCTCTCTCTCTCTCTCTCTTCTGTTCACTGTTCACTCTCTCTCTATTCTTTTCATTTTACTCTTTTTTCTCTTCATGTCTCTCTCTCTTTCTATCTCTTTTCACATTTGTCTGTCTCTCTCTCTTTTCACATTTCTGTCTCTCTTTTCACATTTGTCTCTCTATTCGCATTTGTCTCTCTGTCTCCACTTTTCTCCCTCTCTCTCTTTCTCCCTCACTCTTTCTCCTCTCTTTTCTCTCTCTCTCTTTTCACTTTTCTCTCTGTCTTTCTCTCTCTCTCTCTCTCTCTCTCTCTTTCTTCATGATTTCCTGCTATAATTAGCCCAGCCTTTTCTGACAAACTGTTGACTTTTGTCATTGCTACTGCTGCCACTGTCAGCTGCTTTGGTTGTTGGGATGTTTGTGTGGGAAGGAGAAACAGTGTAGTGTGAAAATGTTGCTTTCAAAAACTCCACCTTCTTTTTTACTTTTTACATATTTTCTTTTAGGTATGGCAATAAAATAAATTCTAAAAAGCCATGCTAATGTATATAGTACAAGATAAATGGAATGACCTTACATGGAGAACCTCTTCTAAGAAATCAGCTTATGTAGTCCTCTCTATTATTTTTTCTCTTATTTTAATGCATTTAATAAACCCATTCAATTCTTTAATAGACTAAATATATGTAGTTCATGAGATTATTGTTCTCATATATTATTCAAACTATTGTGGTGTTTATATTATTCATCCACCCTTGCCATATTCTATAAAATAAATGCTTACATATTAAATTTGAAGTTGTTTAGTTAATATGGCATAGATTATAATTCACCTTTATTATGTTTGTATTTTACTATCTCCCCCCCCCCCCCCGCCATTTATCCTTGAACTGTAAATATTTTGACTGCGAAGTAGTGCTACTGCTTTACACAGATCTTATTGACTAAGTTTACATAATTTCACATTAAATTAATTAGATGGTTGATCAGCAAAGCTTCTGTGTAGGATCAGTCTTGAACATTTTTTAAATAAATGATTCAGAGATGCCATCTACAAGGAAAAAAAAAAGATTATAAAAGAAAACAATAGCTAACACATTTAATGCAGGGAGTATTAAGTTAATTAGAAATAATAATTATGTGGTCAGCAAAAGACAAGAACAAATCAATGACTAATATTTTTTTTTTTAGTTTTTTTTTGTTTTCTGTTCAAGTACAGGGAAACAATTTGAGATATGTTTGGGTATTATTCTGACCCAATCAGCTTGACATAGCCGTCAAACTATTCAATGAATTGTACATACAGGCATGTCTATGTAGTTAGTGTCACTATGAGACTATATTGTTTCAATTCCATTGTATAGCATCTTGGGCAAACAGTTTCTACTGGCCTCGAATTCATCTGTTCCTTGTGACTGAAATTTGGTAGATGGAAATGCTACAGAAATGCATTGTATTTGTGTTTTTGTATTTCTTCATATTGACACTGTTTGGGCAGCGGTGGCATTTGTCCCAAAATTAGATGATATTTTCTACACTTGCCCCATAAACAATAAAACTGAGGTTAGGGTGGAATCAGAAAGGGCATCTAGCTATAGAATACTCACAAAATTTCATCCAGATCATACCAGAATGGAAAAAAGTGAAAACCAGAAGTAAATTGATGACAATGAATATCTGCTGATGGATTACATATTTGAACCCACCATTAACATCTAGTGTATCTGGGCATAGGGTTGTTGCTAGGGAGAGTGAGAGAAACAATGCAGAACAATTCTGCATTAGTGGTTGGTGTTAAGAAGGGCTCTAGAAACCAAAATAGACTATAGAACCTGGTGTGGCTCCTGGCCTTACCAGCTTCTATGAAACTGTCCGACCCATACCAGCATGGAAAATGAATGTCATATGCTGATGATGTTTCCTTAGCAACAGCACTCTCTCTCTCTTTCTGAGATGAGATTGGTTGTTAGACTTGCCACTTCTCATGGCATTTCAATTTATCAAACTATTCTCTGACCAAGCACCGTTGTTGTTGTTGCTGCTGCTTTGTACAGGATCAGGTTTTATCTTTCAATGGTTGCTAGTTGTTGTATATAACTGGGCTGTGTATCCTGGAGACTAAATGAGATACCATCTGCATAAGCTATAATTATGTTAGTGTTAACATATGTAATTCAAGACTATTAAAATGCAAACTAGAAATAGAGGAAAAGAAGAAAAACAATAACAAAATTAACCATTGACTGATTTTAAATTTGACAAGCATGGGAGGTAATTCCAAACACATTTCAGCATATTGTACCTCTTCAGTGAGGCTTAAATGTCACTTCATTTTTGTATCTGGTTAGCAAGATGCCTGATGTAATTATGTCTGTTGAAACAAATTTTGTGTCTAGGGAGTCTTAGTGCCTTGATATAACACACTCACCAGTTCAATTTCCATTTATCTATTTTATTTTATTCCAGAAAGCATTTTTGTCACTGTTTTTGTTAAAAAGGTATTGATGGGAGAATTTTTAATTGCACAATGATTGGTATGGAAAGACTGAAATGAAATATTAGTTGATTTGTACAGTGCTACATTAATTAATGCTTGCTTGTAGCATTGTATACTTAGTTGCACTGCGTGTGTGACTGAATTATTTGACTTGTATACTTCTCAACATAATCCCAGTAAGCTGAGGACTTGCATGTACTGTGAGTGTGCATGACAATTGATACAAATACACCGTATTGATTTCATTAGCAATGAAAGCAATATAATTTTAGTCAGACTAAATACAAGAGTGACTGTTAATTAAAACAGAGGTAAAACTTTCTTTGTTTATTTTTCTATTGTTACAGTTTCAGTGATTTCCAAGAAAAAATTTTGTTGAAAGTGTCAAAATTTTTAGTGTCGGAGCAAATACTCAAATACTTTGCCATTTTTGTTCCAGCATTTTATATTATAGTTCAGATCCTGATTAAATCAATATCCCTTCTCATCCTTATGGGGGTCAATAAACTGATAAAATAATTCAGTATATACAATTGAGGCAATATTTAAAATAGCCACTTACGTATCATACTTAATGTATACATACTTATGATAGGCTATTACTGCAGTAGCTGTCTTCAGATAAATACTACAGTAACTGGCCCATCAACAATTTACATACATTATGATACATCATATGGTTATTTTGATCAAATAAAATAACCAGTTCAGGACAGTGAACTTGTTAGAGCACAGAACAAAATGCTTTGTATTTTCTCTATTTCTATGCATTCTGGTGTCAAGACAGGTGTGGTGAACTTGTCTAAATCATACCAACAAGATGGTATCTTGCGTTAAGAGTGGGGGTGGCAGGGAGAGAAAAAAAACTGAAGGAAGACAGTGGAGGAAATTAGTTTTGCATTTTCCCATGAAAATTCTATGAGGAGCACATAGCAGTTCATTTGTCAATGAAGTCATCAGGTCAGACTTTCAACCTGATAACATAAGGAAGTAGGAAGTGTAACTAATAAATTTTTTTTTTTTTTTTTTTTTTGAAAGAAAAATCACAAAGAAAAATAGTTGCTCTTCAAATGATACATATTTCTAATCTCATCGAGGTGGAGGAGGACTGTAATCACGATTTTCTCGTATCAATTTATATTAAAAATCATGGCAGTTAATTTATTTCTAATATGTAATATTTTTTTGTAGCAAGTAGGTTGTGACCATGTTGGTGCATTGTGATATAGAGCTTTATTTTAATTATTTTTTTCTTTTCTGGTGATGTAGGAAGCGCTATATGGATTTTGCAAAAATATTCCCTCTGATTCTATTTATACATTCCATACATCAGTGTTTTTCAGTCCTCTATCTTGTCAGTTATATGGCAGTAACACTAAGGTTTTAAAAAATAAATTCTTATAACTTCTGATACTTGTTGTCAGCTGTGGTGTTTAACCCCAGATCAATCTTCATTCAACAGATCTTAATCAAAGACATTCCAATCACAGTAGTTCTACTTTTGTATATGTTGGACATTATTCACTACGTCCCACTTTGAGTCCAATTCTTGTCAAGGTCAGCTTTACCTCTCGTCCTTCCAGAATTGACCAGTCTTACGCTGCAATCAATGGTATTAACCTCTCCACCCACCTCAAAATTGCTGCTCTTGTGCTTAAATCAAAACTCATTATATATTAGAATTCTGCCACTTTGCATAAGTAGTAACAGTTTAACCTCTTTTATTCTGGTAGATTATCCATAGAGCATAGCCATTTGTTCGATTATTGAAGAATTCCAAACAAGAATACTTAGTGTTTTGAAATTCTACACTGAAGAGAAGTAAGTCTTACTCTGAAAGTTGTACATTTAGTACAGAAAATTCCTAAAGCTGATAGGCTTACAGTTTTAGTAATATTGTTGTAATCTGTCATCTCAATTTCTTCAAAATATGCTACTTGTTTAGGGAATTTTAACAATGACAAGAGAAGGAAGCAGTTACTACATGTATTCACATTACATGGTTTTTCTAGGGTTTTTTTTTTTTTTTTAAATTTTTTTTTTTACAAATTTGAAAATAAATCCTAGATATATGTTGGGATTTTTTTGTTTGTTTTTACTAAGAAAAGTAAACAAAATATTTAGTTAGGTATAGGGCTATGTAATAATTGTTTCTATTATAGGCACAAAGCCACCAGTTTTAAGGAGGGTCATTTGATTTATCAATCCTGAAAGGATAAAATTTGTGGCGGCAGGAATTTGAACTTGGAATATAAAGAGCTGGAAGCATTTTCTTTGCACTAACGGGTCCACCAGCTCACTGCCATAGTAGTGATGACTTCAGGAGAGATGCATGACCTGAAATGTAGGCAAGGGAGTTAGTTGATACCATCAACCCAGTTCATGACTGGTACTTTTATATCATTGACCCTGAAAGGATAAAAAGCAAAATTGTATTCAGTGATTTGAAATCAGGGATTTAAAGACTCAAGACAATTACTGCTAAGCATTGTCTGACACTCTAAAACCTCCACCAAAATTATAATTCTGATGAATGTATGGTGTAAGTGAGGGGGGTTATAGGATCAAAAACATTGTCATGGGAATATATTTTGTATGGTAATGAATTCTATCATTGACATAAGGCTACAAATGTCGAAAGATGGGTTTGGTTAATCAAATCTCTCCCACCATACACCCACACCATGCCAGCACGCCCACTCAGTTTTTGACTGCTGTCTAAAATGGATTACGAGATATTTAGGGTGTAAAGCTGTGGTTCTCAACCATTTTTTAAATCTAGGGACCCATTTCATTACTATTTTATTCCAGTGGACCCCCGTAGCCAAACTTCTTCCAAAATTTCTATTTTATTTTTTACACACTAACTTGTGGAGGTTGAATTATGTAAAATGTTAAAGAAACCTAGCTGTTTCTTGCAATATATATATATATATATATGGGAGAATATACAAATAATAACAACAGACGAGGACAGGTGGTGTAAATAACAAAAGGATATATTAGTATGACGCTCGGGAATACGGAAAGTCTTTGACGTTTCGAGCTACGCTCTTCAACAGAAAGAATACGGAGACAAGGAGAAAAACACGGAGAAAAAAATACATCTTAGGCAAAAATTTTTTTCAGGGACCCTTAGAATATTATTGTGGACCCCCAATTTACTATTTTGTTGTGTGGACCCACCAAAACTCTTACATGGGCCCTTCGGGGGTGGGGGCATATGGACCCCAGCTGAGAACCACTGATGTAAAGTAATCTGCAGCAACTGTTGTCGTAGCCTGGTGTCCCTGATACAAGTCACGGTAGTTTGTAAAAACATGAAGAATAACAAAATGACTCAAATCTACTTTTCATTTTGGTCTTTTCATAAGTTCTTCCTTTCGGTTATCAGAATTGCAGACATCCAAATTAGGATTCTGGTTGATTATTTTGTCTTGGACTACAATTCTTTT
This sequence comes from Octopus bimaculoides, assembly GCF_001194135.2. Taxonomy (NCBI): domain Eukaryota; kingdom Metazoa; phylum Mollusca; class Cephalopoda; order Octopoda; family Octopodidae; genus Octopus; species Octopus bimaculoides. Next base: position 14,295,667 of record NC_068995.1, read on the forward strand.
TTTTTTTTTTTTTTTTTTTTCCTTAAGTAAATTGTCATGGGAACTCATTTGTGTTTTAGTTGAAGACTGAATATTTGGATTCTTCTACACTATAATTAAGCTGCCATAGTCAATATTTGTTAATTCCCTGTTGGTTTTTATTTTTTCTATCCTTGTAATCACATGTTTACTCTCTATGATATTTGAGCAAAATAATTTAAAATCCATTGATAAAATCTTTAATGTTTTAGTATTTGTGACTTCCAAAGAATATAATCTTTTATATGTATTGAGAACAAATACAAAAGATCTTTTTTTATTTTTTGGGGGGGAGGGGGGACTTTTTTTGCTGATTATTAAATAACAAAAAAACTGTAAACAAAGTCTGAAAAATATATCCAAAAGCTAGGCTAAACTTCTAATTTCTACAATTATTACATTATCATTTAGTGTCCACATTCCATTACTGGCATTGATTGGATGGTTTGACAGGATCTGATAGGTTGGAGGACTTTGTCAAGTTCCTGTATCTATTTTGGCATGGTTTCTACTGGTGGATTCCCCTCTGAATGTCAACCACTTTACAGAATGTGCTGGGTGTTTTTCCATGTTGCTCAGGATTAATGTGATTGACACATAATCTGCAAGATAAAACCCTTTGAGTGGAGGGTGCAGAATTGAGAAAAGTGGCTTATACCACTATTTTTAATAATTAACAAAATCTTTTTAAATAACTGTATAAAATTTGTCTTTCATGGCTCGATTCAATGATTGACCCAGAACTACATAATAAGACTTGGAGGAATTTGATTTTTGATTGATGTGGCTGACATTTTGGCTAAGTTATTCTAAATCTTTGTTTATAATACCATGACTATTTTGGAAACTTGTCATTGTTTATATTTTCAATTATGATTTTAATAAAAGCATTGTGAAAATTTTTGAATTTTTTTAAGATTCAGTATTTGACTGTTAACATGTATATTAAATTTGAATTGTTTATTTAATTTTTCAGACAGTGGTGATATTGTTGATCAGAAGCTTAAGCTGATTTTGGGTCTAATATGGACTCTTATTCTTCACTATTCCATCTCGATGCCTATGTGGGAAGGGGAAGAACCAGCACCAGGTGCTGGAGGTCCCACTCCTAAACAAAGGCTTCTTAACTGGATCCAAGGCAAATGTGGAGATTTGCCAATTAATAACTTCACTACCGATTGGAACGATGGCCGAGCAATTGGTGCTTTGGTTGATGCTTGCGGACCAGGTAAAGTACAATACAATTTTTTTAAAAAAAGATATTTTAGGTAGCTATTACATTTGTTTTTTTTTTTTTTGTTTTTTTTCCTAACTTACCAAAGCTAAACATGGGGCAATACCACAACCAATGCAGTTTGTCCAAGGAGTGCTTACTCTGTTAGGAGGTACAAGCACTCACACATGTACACACATAACGTCTGCCTACTGTTTCTAAAGGAACCTTCCAGTTTCATCCATAAATGGAAATTTGAATTTCTGCAGAAAATTGTAATGTTAAGAATAACTCAACAGAATTCAAACTTTAGTAGAATCATATCGAGGAATTGTAACAGTTGTAGTGGTGATGGCTGTATAGAAGTCAGTGTGTAATATTTACGACTTGGTCTTGATTCCAACGTTTATTTTCACTAAAGTAGGCATAAAAATTTCCGAAAGGGAACTTCTGGCTAACTGACGTACAAGTCAGTAAGTGAGCCTCTATGCACTCATTCAGTTTTCTCGAAGAAATAACAGCCAGATCTCCCTCAACACAATCGTCTTCATAATAAATGAGCAAAATTGTGACGATCACAGCTGGGTCATCTTTGACCATGGGTTTACCGAAATGAGGTTAACCTTTGGCAAAAAACTTATTTATCAATGTATATATCTTGAACTTCACCCAGATTTAACTTTCTTTCCTCTGTGAAGTCGGAAAGAAGTCAAAACTAGACATAAAGTTCTTTAAACTACAATTGTTTCTTGTTTGTTAGGTATTATTTCATACTTAATTGACTTTCTCATATTTTTTCTTTTAATTAGGTCTGTGTCCCGACTGGGCTGATTGGGCGCCTAAAAACAAACTGAAGAATGCGAAGGAAGCTATGGAAGCTGCAGAGAAATGGTTAGATGTGCCACAAGTAAGTTCATGCTCCCCGCCTCTCTCTCATTATTTATATATCGGTTTGGCAAAATATGTATCTGTTAGCATATTCAAGACAATATTCAAAGGTGATGCTTCTTGAAATGGTCAAAACCAGGTCATGTTCTATACTGGGTCTAAATTGGCTTAAATTCCACCAAACATTTCCAAGTGATAGCCTCGCATTGGCAGCAGTGTTATTGTGTAGGCCGTTGACTTGCTTATGTACAAGTATATCTTGGTGAAACCTTACTGGAGTAATCACATGGGTTACAAATACATAAAAATGAAGAGTGCACAAACCAAGAGGAGAGCTTCTGCCTGGTTGCATGACTTGCTAGAAATAACAACCAGGTCTCGAGTCGCACTTTTTTCTTTTTCGAAAATGAAGGCTACATTGAATAGGCAAAAAAAAGATGTGTTGGTCATGGTTGGAATGCCTTTGATCAAATGCCTGTGTTGTTCAGGACTGGACTGGATATTGATTAGCTGAGGATTGTTTTAAACGTGAACAGCGTTTGTGGCTCATCTCTTGCAGACAGAAAAAAAAAAAAACCTCATTCTTAAATTACAGGTAATATCTGCTGTGAACTTTGCTACCTGCTAAGTGATCCATGTATTAAAAATAAAATTTTTAAAAAAAACTGAGAAATGTGAAAACGGTTTTGATATATATATTACATAATAAAATAGGACATTGTGGAGTTATCATCTTACCTATCAGTTATTTTAAACAACAGTATGTACGGTCAGATTTGAATTGGGAAATTTGAGGTTTACATTGTGTAAAATTTTAAAATTACTACAGTGTTGAAGACATAATAATTCAGAAACAGACCAAAAACTGGTAACTTAAACATTTACTATTTGGTGTCAAAATTTTCATTGCACTAACTGCAGCTGTAGAACTGCATCAATGATCTGGTCTCAGTTGGTGCAGCAAAAATTTTGATACCAAATAAATGTTTAAGGGAAATTAAGCTTTTTTTTTGTTTTGTTTTTTTTTAACTGTTTTCCATGGTGTAATTGTTACAGTTTCAACACAGTCTCAGATCGAACAACTTGCTGAACAATGCTTCTCTGAAATTCTAGATTATTGTAAATTTTCTGGTGTAAAAAGGATTTGTAATACTATGACATCTTCAGTAAAAATATTTACTCATGCTTTGTTTATTCTCTGTTCATCTACAGCTAATTAAACCAGCAGAAATGAACAACCCGAAGATTGATGAAATGAGTATGATGACGTATCTATCCCAGTTCCCCAACTGCAAACTGAATCCCCAAGCTCCCCTTAGGCCTCGTCTTAACCCCAATCGGGTGCGTGCCTATGGTCCTGGTATCGAACCTACTGGTAACACGAAAGGAGCCAAGACGTCGTTTACTGTGGAGACTTTTAGTGCTGGACAAGGAACTCTTGAACCACTTGTCCTCAATCCCAAGGGTCAGAAGGAGCCAGTGAGTAGAACTTTTCATTATTACTATTGCACTATTATTACTATTATCATTACACTTATTACAATTATCAAAGTGGCAAGCTGACAGAATCCTCGGCACTCTGAACCAAATGCTTGGTGGCATTTCATCCATCTTTACATTCAGAGTTAAAATTCTGCAGTCAACTTTTCAGGATCAATAAAATAAGTACCAGCCAAGTACTGGGGTCAACGTAATCAATTTGCCCCTTTTCCCAAAAACTGCTGGCCTTGTGCTAAAATTTGAAACCATTATTATTTGATTTTTTTATACATACAAAATCAAACTCTAGTTTCTAACTTTTCTATGCTTGCATGGTGTGGGTGATATCCATTGAGGCAAATTTTCTATGGCTGCATATTCTTCCTGTCACTACTCCCTACCAGTTTCCATGTAAAGTATTTTCCCCATGGCTGGACATGTAAGATTGGAAACGAGCACCACTCATATGACAGTAACTTTCATTTACAACTATTGTGATAATGAAGTAAGAATACATGCACACGAGCTTCTTTCAGTTTCCGTTTCTCAAATCCAGTCATAAATCCATTCACTTAGTTAACTTGAAACTACGTGACACTTGGTCAAGGTGCCACACTGAGTGATTGAACCTGATGCTACAGGATTGGGATGCAAAGCGGTTAACCACACAGCCTTGTCTGTATGCTTATAAGTATATATTTTTCAAATAAAAAGGACTTTATTGAAAATCGGTAGAAATAGTTAAAAATGTTATTTAATTTCAAGAGATTAAAATTTTATAAGTTTTTATTTTTTTACCATGCAAATTATTTTAAAATTTGGTTCTGATTAATGAATTGTTTTGTTTGCTCCTCTTTTCAGTGTGAGGTTGTTTTCAACCAAGACAAACACCTCACGTACACTTGTACATACACTCCTAAAGTTGAAGGGAATTACAAGGTAATCATCAAATACTCTGGCAAGGAAATTCCTAAGAGTCCGTTTCCGGTTGCAGTTTCTGCTCCTGCTGGAGATCCCTCAAAGGTCAAAGCAGCTGGTCCTGGTCTGGAACCAGGAAATGTTGTGAGCGTAATGACTCACTTTACTATTTCTCTGAAAGGTAAGGTGTTTTTTTTCTTCCTCGCCACCTTCAAATTGTTTTTCTATCTTTGTGAAACATTGTACTTCAAACATTTTCATTGAAATTTTCTCTTTAAGTTTTGTTTGGAAATATTCCTTCAAAAATTTTATTGGAAATTTTCTTAAATATTTTAGAAATAAAAGAAAATTTAGATATATCCAATCACAAAATATTGTACTTATATCTCAATAACTTTTATCTTTGATAGATGCTGGAGAAGGTCCAGTGGATGTAGTCATCACAGATCCCTCTGGTAATCAAAATGCTATCAAGCCCAAGATCACTCGTCAGCCTGATGGTACTTACCGTGTAGAATATACACCTAAAGTGCCTGGAGTCCATACAGTTAGCATTGTCTTTTGTGGACAACCTATTCCACGATCCCCTATTTCGGTTACTATTTCTACTGGTGAGTTTTTTTTTGTTTTTATTTCTTTTTGTAACAATGCCAACAGCAACAAAAATAATTTTGCCTTTGAAGATACATTGCAGAAATGATAAAAAGAAAAGTATATTTTAACCTTTTTTTTTTTGTTTTTTTTAATTTAATAGCATCAAATGCAAAGAAATGTTATGCAACTGGTCGTGGAATCCAACCTAAAGGTATTAGAGTGAAAGACAATGCTGATTTCAAGGTATATACTAAAGGAGCTGGTGATGGAGAAATGAAAGTTACTATCACTGGACCAGGTAATTTTTTCTTTTTTTCTTTTTTTTTTTTTTTTTTTTTTTTTTTTTTTTTTTTAATTTTAAGTTTACATGAAGCCAGAATGGCTAGGACAGATTCTCAAGAGGAGAGAGGGATTGACCAAGACTTGTCTGGTCTTCATTATCAGCTGAGGATACTGGACCGATGTGAAATGAAGTTCCTTGCATCCACATACTAACCACTAGGCCTCACACCCTAATTATCAAACTTCTGTAATCTTTTAGATGTACTAATGAATTGGAAGATTAAAAAACATTTGATCCTTTAATCTGCTAGAAATAACAACCAAATCTTTTATAACCTACTGTCTTGAAAGGACTACATTATATGTAGTCCAAGATATGCTATGCCTGAGAAAAGGTTTAGATGATCATGTCTTCGTGACTGGAATTCTTGACTGCTCCAGTAGGGTTGACCTGTGGCTAGTCTCTGACAAATTATTAGGAAAATTGTGAATCAGCAATAACTCGTCTTGGTGTCCTGATGATGGTCATCAAGAATAACCCCTGGAAATTACTCTCAAGCCCCAAGATCTGTAGGGCTAATTATTTGGTTTTCATAACGTGAGTGACTAAAGTCCTAGGATTCGTAGGGCCAATTATTGTTACCATATTATATGACTGGCTGACTGAGATCTTCATGTTTTGCCTGAAGGGGATGCCAGTCCATTGCAAAGTTACTCATTTCCAGAATAAACTGGAACAATGTGAAATGAAGTGTTTTGTCCAAGAACACAAAGCACTGTGCCAATTTTGTTTTTGGTAATGTTTAAGATTTCTGTTGCAACTTTTTAGAATCTGTTTTATCTTAAACACTTGCAGCTATTACATGCCAATTCTTTTTAACATTATTTTAATTTTAAAACATCAGCTAAATATTAGATTTATTTTTCTTTTACCAGGCAATTCAAATGAACCGGTTAGTATTAAGAAACTTGATCCAACGACTTACGAGTGTGTTTACACCCCAAAACAGCCTGGTACTTACACTATCAATGTCACTTTTGGTGGCCAACACATCCCCAAGAGTCCATTCAAGGTTGAAGTTGGTCCATTCAAGTTGTCTAAGATTATAGCATATGGTCCTGGCTTGCATGGCGGAATGGTCGGCAAACCAGCAACATTTGTTGTGGAAACCCATGGTGAAACAGGAGCATTAGGTACGTGAAATTTTTTATTCTGGCATGATTCTCATTTTTTTTTTTTGCCTTTTTATTATTTTCCTTTGCTATGTAGGATTGGTTGGTAATATTGCAAAAAATTTCTGTAATATATTGGGTCATGACTTGTATGATACCATATTTTTTTTTAAGAGCCCTAAAAATCTGGAACTTTGACCACACTTTGTGTCTCCAACATTGTCTCAATCTGATTCCTTTACAATCCTTTCTCACCTGTCACTTTTCTAATTTGCATCCCATGTCCATACGTGCACAGTTGTCTCTCTTGAATACTCTTTGATTTGTGGCTTTTATTAATGCTCATAAGAATATCATATCTCTCGACTATATTTTGCTCAAGAAAAAATACATTTTGATAGATGAGGGAAAGAAATCCAAGTATGTTCAGTTTTTTTTTTTTTTACCAAATACTACAGCTTACCAAAGATCTATAAATTTTTTATAATACCCTAAAATACTGATATCATTAACTTTTTAATTGGTTGATCTGCAGTAAGGGGTTGTACAGGCCTGCAAAAGTTGGGTTGCAGGTGGTTAGGTGGAATTCCAGAAGGGTCAGACCTTGAGGAAGGTTTGTTGATAGTATTGTATCTCAGAGACAAGTGGGCCCCACAATATAGACAAATGAGTCACTTGCATCACACAGCATCCTAACTATTAGGATTGTGAAATTATTGACCATTGTGCCTATTAGCTGAATTGAGGCCACAATGTCTCAAGTACGGCTAGACCTCTTCAGATGGTATATTGTAATAAATATAACCTTTAGAGCTGCTATATTTTGGTCATTCTCTTAGATTTCCTCTTTTGCTATATTACAACGTTTTTGGAACTGTTAATCCAACCATAATTGATTTCTTGATGGTTTCACTTTAACTTCTTGCATTTTGACATATTTCATTTTCTTATTTGTTAGAATTGAAAGATTTGAAGAAAAAATTATAATTTTGTCATTTTGAAGTAGGTAATCGAGCTCGGTGTTAACTCCTAACACTATATGTATATATAATTAGCTCATTAACATTGCAATTAACTAAGACAGATTTTAAGACAAAGCTTCATATAATGTACTCTGTTCAATGAAACCCAAGCACTGAAACCTTTTATATTTGTTTTGGACAGGTTTTTCAATTGAAGGTCCTTCCCAGGCCAAAATTGACTGCAAAGATAATGGTGATGGAACAGCTGATATCACTTATTGGCCAACAGCCCCAGGAGAATATGCAGTCCACATTCATTGTAATGAAGAAGATATTCCTAAATCTCCATATATGGCCCAGATTCAACCAGCTACTAAAGACTTTGATCCTCTCAAGGTGAGATATTATCCTCATTTAACATCTGTTTTCCATGCTGGCATGGGTTGGACGGTTTGACAGTGGGTGACCAGCTGAAGGGCTGTTCAGGTTCCATGTCTATTTTGGCATGGCTTCTACAGCTTGATTCCCTTCCTAATGCCAGCCACTTAAGTATGCTGGGTGTGTTTATGCAACACCAGTACAGGTGTATTAACACAGCACCGGCACAGGTGCTTTCTAAGTGGCACCAGCACCGGAAAGGACAAGCCTGTATGGGAGGCAGCGATTTTTACTTAGTTTGACAGGTTTTATCAAGTGTAGTAAGTCACATCCCCTGGTTCTTATCTTAATGCAATGACTCCTCCTTGGCCTTGTGGTTAATAAGTTCCCTTTGCAATAAAAGGTCGGAGTCCACTGCATAATACCTTAGCCAAGTGTTTTCTACCATAATTTTGGGTTAACCTGAAGCTTGTGAGTGAAATTAGGTAGATGAAAACTGTATTGAAACCTCATCTTAGTGACTCACAAGACACTTGAAGAAGGCTGGAGTGTACACAGCCAAAAATGTAGTGAAAGCAACAGTCAAGATGAAGACCCTAGTTTAATGTAGATAGTGTATGTAATAAATTCCTCATCTCAGAAATACAAATTTGTGACTATACTGAAACCCATTGGATGGATTGTACCCATTCAACGGTGGTGATTGATTATTTAATCCACTGTCTGACCATTAGGGACCTTTTAGCAGTGTTAACTCTGTTGCAAGCATTCAGACTAAATCTCAGAAGCTTTAGTAAAAATCAGGTGCCACTCTTCCTTCTTGATGAATTTTGTCTAACATTGAATGAATTCCCAATGAACACACATTTTGTAAAATAAATTAAAAACTAAATTATTTTATTTTTTTAGGTGGTTGCATTTGGGCCTGGCTTACAGGAAACTGGGGTCCAAGTTCAGCAGATGACTGAATTCACTGTTGATGCCAAGAAAGCTGGGAAGGCTCAACTGGACATTATTTGCCATGACGCCGATGGTAACCCCGTTAAAGTTGATATCAAAGACAACAAGGATGGCACTTACACTTGTAAATACAAGCCTTTGAAGAATGTCAAGCATGTCGTGTTGATTTCATATGGTGGTGTAAACATACCTAAAAGTCCTTTCAGAGTAAGTACCTCATAATTTTAGTTGATTTTATGGTGTGTGTGTGTGTGTGTGTATTCTCTTCCAAGATGGAGACTAGTACCAACATTCCATGTGGCTGGCTTGGCAATTGTTGAGAATTCACTGCATGAAACCAATGGTAGCCTTGCTAACTCACAAATAAAGAATATTTGCCAATGCAATGTTGAGCACTCATTCACCACTCTGTGTGTGTGTGTGTGTGTGTGTGTGTGTCTGTGTGTATGCATAACTGTGAATGTGTAGTTAAATGTTTTGATGATAGTCTTTCAATATGGTGTTGAGGTGTCAGAAATGGTAGTTTTGGACTAAATGTCTTGTAATTCCTCTGATTCTGTGTTCAAATCACACTAGTAGTTGTTGTGGTAGGAGGCTGATGTTGCCTTTTTTTGTCCTTCCATTGTCAATAAAATATTGGTCAAACATAGAGATGTGGGCAAGTTGCTATAATTGTCTGGATTTGCAGAACTAGGAGTGTTGGAGAAGAGTACTTTGCAGTATTTATTCTAGTGTTTTATGTTCAGAGTTCAAATTCTGTCTTAATCAGCTTCGCATTCCATTCTTCCAGGAATTATAAAATACAGTACCAGTATTGGGATATATGATCAACTGTTCCCTTGCCTTAAATTCAAAACCTTGTTAGAAATCCATACTGATTTGCATTCTTTCCTACATTGTGTCCTAAGCTATGTCTGTAATTTTGCTCGTGCTGATAAAACGAATACCAGTAATTTACCAGGGTAATTCAATTGACTGCTCGTTTTTCTTGTGACTTACTGCATGGCTCAGTTTAAACAGCAGCATCCTAGATCCTGGCCAACTTTTAAAGCAGAGATCACTACTCCAATGCAAGTTTTGAGTCAAGCGACTACAAAGTTCCCTCCCTTCTCACTTTTTTTTTTCTTTCTTGCACTGACCTAAGGATATTAAACCTAGACATCAGCTATATAATATCAATCTCACCTGTCTGAAAGGAAGGGGTCTGTAAAGCTCATACACTACCCCCATCATCCTCTGATTAACTTGTAAATAAGAGTTATTTGGCTCCATGCCAAAGTCAGAAATCCAGATGAATTGCTTTTGAATATTCACTTGATGTTACATCTGCTACAGTCATCATCATTTGTCAGTTTTATGTGTATTTTTTCCATATGAATAAAACTTCCAGAGGCTGTATTATTTTATGGCCAGATGCTCTCTAACTCCAGGCCTTCTTTTCAAGTTAGGTATTTAATTTCCATATCTCTGTACATAGAGCCACTAAGCTGCCTGACTTCGTGGAGTATAAACACATCACTGTAGCACAATGCATGCAAAAACTGATGTGCTTACCCACACATGCAAGCACACACACACACACAGAATTGTGTACAGTTCCTGTCAACTAAATTTCACACACAAGGTATAGGTCAACTCTAGACTTCAGTTAGACATTTGTCGAAGCTACCATGCAAGTGGGCTATCCAACTGCATACCATATGGTTGTGATTTGAAATTCTCAACTTCACAGCTTGGTCTGTGACTTCATCATCTTTTTTTTTTCCCCAAACATTAAATTAACATTTAAACTAGGCTCCCACATGTTGGTTACTGTTGATCAAGAACTTTACTCAGAACATCAACACACAGCACACACTTCTCACTTTAATAAAATTGAGTACCACTCTAATATTGCTTTCAAAACATGGCACAAGGCCAGCAATTTCAGGGGAAGATGTAAGTCAATTACATCAACCCCAATGTTCAACGGGTACTCATTTTATCAACCCTGAAAGGATGAAAGGCAAAGCCGACCTTGGTGGAATTTGAACTCAGTATGTAAAGATAGATATGTCACTAAGCATTTTGCCTGGCATGCTAACGATTCTGCCAGCTCACTGCCTTAAGTACCATTCTAATTCAGTCAGTTTAATTAACTAGTTATGCCCACTTCTTGTATTTGTGGCCTTTTACCTCTGGATATAAAGTAAAAACAATATTTTACTAAGGAAGTTCATAGTTCTTTTTAGACTAATTATTTTAATTTTCTTCTTTACAGGTTTTTGTCCAATCTCCTTCCAGTGTGAAGGTTTATGGACCAGGTGTGAAACCAGGTGTGAAAACTAACCAACCAACTCACTTCGTGGTTGACTGCAAAGAAGCTGGACCTGGTAAGAGAACATAGTTCTTATTATATATTCCAACCATTTTGTGTCATGGTTTATACACATTGACATACATTTTAAACTTGAGAGCACTCTTTTTTGTGGTTGCTTCACCTGCTAGAAATAAACAAATCTCCTTCAAACCATGTGCCCTGCAATTTGTAAAGAATATATATGATACATTAGATAATGTAGTCCAAGATATACACTTCTTTAATAAAAAAATGACTGGATGATTATAACTGGAATATCCTTGGATCAGATATCAACTTGATCAATGCTGATTTGGGAACTAAACAACTTGAGTTTAAAATAAAATCTATTTGGAATATGTAATAGCTTGTCAGCTAATTTGATCAAAGTTTTATTGACTGAGAGCTGGTGTGATCAAACTTTTGTGTCTTATTAATTGTACTTATTAATGTACTTACCACAAAAACTTCTGCATTGAACCTACAGTCTCATGAGGCCAGAGCTTATGTGGATTTTGAAAGCATTTAGGCTTAGTACAAAATTCTGTTGAATGAGATAACCCCTAGAATAAAACCTGCAGTGGGTTAATCTGAAAAAAGAAGTACCATTAGCACTTGGAGGTTTAACCTTGCAATAGGTTGTAGGGTTAAATCCTAGGTGCTACTGGTATCACTTTTTTTCAGCAAAGTGTACTGAAACAGCTTAAAATAAAGTGCTTCATTCAAGGACATAAGTACTGCTTAGTTCAAGAATTGAACCCACGACCTAACAATTGTGAGATCAACATTCTGATCACGAGGGTAAAAAGGTAAGAACCCCCTTCAGTCATGAATGACCATAGGATTTCACCTAGAAAGTTCCCCTCAGTGAACTGAAGTAATGTAAAATAAACTGTTTTGTTCAAGAACACAACACATAGCCTGGTCTGTGAATTGAGCTCACTACCTCATGAATGAGAGTCCAACACTCTAACCAATGAGGCATGTCTTCACAAAGGCCTTATACACTTTCATAAAACTTTAAGAAGACCTAATCCTAACTAACTTTTTAGGATAAGCCATATTAAGCTAACTTAAAGTTTGATAAATTACATGAAGGGGAGATATTCATGTGGTTCCCTGTATGATCCAGAACAGCAGGACATAAGCACTCTCACACGTGTGTCTCCATGTTTATGAATATGCCTGTTTATGCCATGAGGTGCTAGGTTGTATAATACTTATACACACACACACACACACACACACACACACACACACACACACACACACA
>NC_068995.1:14308384-14312422 GCF_001194135.2 Octopus bimaculoides
TTTTTTTTTTTTTTTTTTTTTTTACTGCCCAAGAACTGACATTGAATATAAATAATTTGTTTGAATTTAGGTGATGTGGCTATTTCACTGACTGATGAGCGTGGAATGGATGTGCCTGTTAATACTGTTGACAACCAAGATGGTACTTTCACTGTCAATTATGAAGCCAAGATCCCTGGCATGTACACCATAAATGTGTACTTTGCCGATAAAGAGATTCCAGCATCACCTATCAAGGTGAAAGTTGAATCCAGTATCGATCTCAGCAAAGTACGCGTTGAAGGTTTGGAGAGCAGTAAGTTTCAGTTATATTCTTTTCTTTTGGTATTGTATGAATTATATATATAATTCAGTGAAATCTGCTTTGGCACATACTACCATGACCATTATCTCGTGTAAAACAATCATACTGACTTGGGAAAATTATCTCCCTTACCTTTTTTGATAAGTATTGTCATTAACACTAAATTTTATCATGGGTATAATTTTGAGAATTTTTTGCTCACTTCATTAAATATTTTACTTTGCCCTGTCATTTAATTATTGCCACATGAGGGTTTTACAAGGAGTTTTAACAAATTTATTTCTATCTAAACTTGATACAATTCACAAATTAATTCAGACATATTGAATTTTATTGTATTATAAATGCATTTTATTTTATTTCTTAATTGTTATTGTGCTTCAAAATATTTATTGAAATACATATACCTTAGATACTTGGGTATTGCTTCATTTTGAAAAGAATGTAAATTTTTGCAATATTTAAGCATCATTTTCATGTTTGTACATTTTTTTGTAACTTAAAAAAAACCCTTTAATCTTGAGTTAAATCTTAGTTCTGCCAATACATTCTGGTCCCTATTCTTTTTTCCGTTGTTTAGCTCAAGAGGTTGGCAAAGAGAAAATGATTGATATCATTACGGTTGGTGCTGGAAAGGCTGAAGCCACTGTCCAGATAACCAGTCCTAAAGGTGTCAAGACAAATGTTCCTACTAAGCCAATGGCTAATGGACATAGTGCACCTATTCTCTTCAAAGAACCTGGTCCTCATAAGGTCGAGGTCAGCTATGGTGGAATGCCAGCAAAGGGTTCACCATTTAAAGTTGATGCCGTTGTTCCGGTCGCTGCTAACAATGTTCATGCTTATGGCCCTGGCTTGAAAGAAGGAACTGCAAAGAAACCAGCCACATTTACAGTCGACAGGCGTGCTGCTCCACCGGGTGCTCTTGGAGTATCTGTTGAAGGTCCATCTGAGGCTAAAGTTAACTGTACTGATAACAAAGACGGTACTGTCAATGTTGAATACTTACCAAATGTGCCAGGAGACTACAAAGTGAATGTCATCTATGATAACGCTCCAATTCCTGGATCACCATTTAAGGCTAAGATTCAACCCGCAACTCTCGATGTCGGAGGCATCAAGGCTTATGGACCAGGAGTTGAGAAGACCGGTAAACTGATGCAAACTGCATGGTGTGATCTAGCCAATGTGTGGCTTAAATTCATTCAAAAAAACCCAAAATAATCCATTTTCTCAGCAGTATTCAAAAAGAAAAGACAATACTGATGCTTATGTTGGCATATTAACAAGATAGTTTCAGCATTTTGCATGTCAAGTCTGCTTTGTGTTGCAAATTTTAATGTATTTCTTTTATTGGTTTCAGCCTCTTTGATGCAGCCTTTGCTGGAGCATCATCAGTCATCACAGCAGTTCTTTGTTCTATGTTTATATTTTGATATGTGAACTTTTCAACTTCTTTTTCTTCTGTTTCCTAAGTCATATTGGCTCTTTTGGAAGGATAATTTTTTTTTTAATTCTTTGCACAAATTTTTTTTAAAAAGTGTGTTTTGGTAGTAATATTGAGCAGTAGTATTGCCTAAGTTGTAAGCTGTTACAGTGCTAGAATTTATTCTCTGGAATAGTATGACACCCAGTCTTAAGTTTGGCCTTGGTCCTGAAGTTTTCCGGGTGTAAATTTTATGTATATATACATAAAAGCGAATGACCTCCATATAAAAGGACCATGAAATCTTTGGACATGAAATCTATTTGTTCTTCTTTTCTGAAGATGTCTTTTTGTTTCATGAGGTTAGAAAAGGATTAGCATATTATATGAAGTTCTGTATTAACAGAAAAAAAAGTCTAATTTTCAACAGGCAAAATTTTAATTTTGAAACAATTAACCCATTTTTATTTCTATCATAAAATGGTGGACCGATAGCTCAGCCATATCCTAAACTTTAGGATTGTCAGAAGTATGTGATCTTGATTCTACTTACTTGATTCATTACCACTGTACATCTTACACCATTTCTGAATTAGATATGGACATCAATACTGTGCATTGAATGTTACATGACCTTAAGAAACATTTGATCAATGCGATCAATAATATAGACACACACTTTATGTAATTTGTAGTGTATGTTTTTTGTGTACTTAGACTTGTGAACACAGTTGTTTGAACTGATCTCCACAATTTTCAAATTGTAATTGGTTGTGCTCCAGTATAGATAAAGTATAGGCTGATATTATTATAAAGATTTACAGAAATGTCCTTGATTTGACTGTTGTGCTTTTAGATTGGTAAATACCAGACTAAAGGACACGGCATTGCACACTTGGTTAAAAAGGTTTGCTTTATGCTCATGAACTTCAGGGACTGTCTATTGTGCTGATCCTAGAAGATAGCCTCAAGTCACCCAAAGTCTTGTGAATTAAATTGTGTGGAAAGGAACTGTTTAGAAACCCACTGAATAAAATGTAGCTGTAAAATCCAGATTCAGCCTTGCCTATCTCTCAATAAAATTTTCAGGCTAAATCAGCATAAGTGTATATGTCTGCAGAATACTCAGCCACTTAAGCATTATCTTAATGAGTTGGTAGCTCAGTTGATCAAACAGCTGAATGTTCATCATCATATAACCAAAGACTCAAAATCTCTTAGTGATTAAAGCTCAATGTTCGTTGGTTTCATCTAATTCATACTTCATTTATTTATTTAACATTATTTTTGACATTTTAGTGTATTCTAGCATGGCTGAGTTTTTTTTGTTTTTTTTTTTTAATAATTTTGACTTTGACTCAGTTGGAAAGATGTTCTAATTTTTTTGTTTTAATTTATTTTTGGCTTATTTTACAGTTTTCTTTTTAATGCTAATCACTTATCTGTTTAGTAAGTCTGGTACTTTCACTAGTTGAGCAAACTTTGGCCAGTTGTTACAGCTTGGTCAGAAGCAATACTGTTAGTATACTAAGGTTTGGACTGCAGGTCTTGTAGTTGAATTGGTAATGTTACCATAAGGCTCACAGCAATGCTCATTTCATCATTTGTTTTGTTAATTACATTACTGTGCAAAATCTATTGAAATGACCAATAAAAACTGCTTAGAAAAGGAAACATCAGGACAGGTTGAGAAACTTAAGAGAATGATAAAACCGATACATTGTCCTTTTTAAAAAGGAAAGCAAAAGGTAGATATTTTGGATCCTTAAATCCCAAAAAAGAAAAATATTCTTTCTACATCTTAAAGATAGCAGCATTGTCACAATGGATACATTTTGAATGAAATAAAGCAGAAGTTACAATTACTTAAATATGACCCTCGAAATGACCATGCTTGTTTTCAAATTTTTAGTTAAGCCAAGCCCTTGTTTCGTATGTTCTGAGTAAGTCCTAAGTTACTCTAATGATTGAAAAATTGGTATGGTGTATCATTATATGTTGTGTGGACACCAGAGAAATATATCCTGTGCATCACACGTAATTATATACAGAATGGACAAAGGTTTAAAGAAGATAATTTATTTAAGGGGATGCAATTACAACTAATGGAGCTAATGAAACTTGTAGTTTGAATATATTGTGAAATGAGTCAAAATGTAAAGAACATTTTTAGTTATCATTTGAATTTAATAAAGACACTTGTTAATAAGGACCGAGAATACTATCAACACGTTATCTAGCTATGATGTAAAAGACAAATTTATAATCTTTCTCTCACACACACACACACACACACACACACACACAC
>NC_068995.1:14312786-14334547 GCF_001194135.2 Octopus bimaculoides
ATTGTTTTATAATATAGAGATTACTCGAAAATATTTTGAATATTACCTTTTTCCTGAGAATGGACATATGTATATCTATAAATATTACATAACAGCAGATGAAGCTATGACACCATTTATTTTCATATATATATATATACATATAAAATGATAGGTATAAAGAGATTTTATACATATATTCTGTAACAGCACTGTAAAACCGTGACACATACATACACATTTTATATATAATCAAAATAAGCAACAGGATATCAAGGGGTAATGCAGTACGACCGTTTTAAGTGGCTCCATTTAATTGAACAATGCAATCATTACATCAATTTAAATGCAGGGCTATCCTCAGCTGCATAAATAAATAAATAAAATTTTTAATCAGTTGGACACATTGATATAATTTTACTCAAATGCTCTAATAGAGCAAAAAGATGGAAAGAGTCCATATTGCTGCTAATGTAGCTAAGAATATACTACACTTCTAAGAATTGTATGAAGTTTGTTGGGGGTCATAGCTTGCAAAGGATTTTCACTTTACTTTGAGTTGTACAGATAATACCGCACTGATTTGGTGCTTCAAATCTAATTCATCTGAATCTCAATTATATATATATATATATATATATATATATACATACATGCACATGCTATTATTTAGTGTATATTTTTACTGTGGGATTACATAGTAACCATTGGGTGGAATAAATAAAGTTGAGAATCACTGTATTGGTTTCAAATGAGCATGCAGTCTTAATTACCTGAAGTAAAACAGCTTGGAGATATAGTTTCTCACTAGACCATATTTTGTAGCCTATGGTCTTTTAGTCTTTGACTGATGCTTGCACTACAACTTTTGGCGTTCAGTTTTTTAACTATATTTCTATAGAAGTTCTAGAATTTTATATTTTACTTTTCAATATTGTTTCTTGTTTTGATTGCTTTTTAATTTTTTTTAACTCCCTAAATGATTTCCAGGAACTCTTAATTTTGAAAATTAGATTTTATTAAAATTTTTTTCCTTTTAATTGGTTCCATTAAATTGCAAAAGAATTTGGGTTCATTTGTACTATCACATTTTATCTTCATGTTTAAATCTCTAATTGTATTTTCTCATGAGAAATAATGTCCAATGTATAAAATTACTTAGTTAATAGCTTTCATCTTTATATTTATTAAAAGACCTTTCTAAATGTTATGGCTATTTACAACCAGTTTTTCCCACTTCCTCAAACTGCTGCCATTTTTATCCAAGACAATACTAATCACTATCAGAATTTATTCTTCAATATTCTCATGTAATCTTTTCTTTTTCTTTGTGCAGGTGTCTTTTTGGATGCCCCAGCCAACTTCACTGTTGACGCCACTCCTGTTACAAAGAATGGTGATGGTAAAGTACGTGCTGTTGTCACAAGTCCATCTGGAGCCAAAGCTGAGCTGCCAATTGACAACAAGAAGAATGGTATTTACACTGGCTCTTACATGCCAATTGAACAAGGTAAATTGCATTTTGTTTGATCAACTCTACTAAAATATTCTGAAGAAAAATTTTGAAATTGTCAATTTTACAATATCAATCCAGAAATTTGATTGTTTCTATAATTGAATGTTTTAACATCAGCTTGCTTTGACTTCCTTAAATCAACAATTGTTTGTACGATGTTTATTATTTACGTACTCTTTACATCCAGAGTTCAAATTCTGCCAAGGTTGACTTAGCCTTTCATCCATTCAGGGTCATTAAAATAAGTACCTGTCAAGTACTGGAGTCGATGTAATCAACTATCTTTCCCAAATTTCAGGCCTATGGGGGAAGTAGATAATTGTTTTAACTGTTTTTAAAAATTAAGATGTACCAGTTCACTTATACACTAAGAATGAATATGTACCTACACTAAGGATGAATGTGTACCTACACATGCTGATACCACATAAAAAGCACCCGGTACACTTGTAGAGTCGTTGGCATTTGGAAGGGCATCCAGCCAAGGAAACCATACGGGAATAGACAATGGTGCCTGGTGTCGCAGCCAGCCTGACCAGCTCCAGTCATACTATCCAACCCATTCCAAGATTGTGAACAGGTATTAAATGATGACATACACTTATTGTGGATTCTGCTGTCAAATGACTAATGAGAGTTCTGCAACTTCTTGTTGAACAACTTACACAGGTGATATGTTTATTGTGATCAAATGTTTATGCTTCACATTAGTTCACTCCTGCCATCAAATCGGCATTATCTGTACAGGTGCATGGTGTGCCATACACCAGGTGTCAGTGATCAGTTTTGGAAATTGAAACCCCACTCTATTGATTTTGTATACAGCACCCTTACTACTAGGTTGTGTGTGTGTGTACACACACACACACACACACACACACACACACACACACACACACACACACACACACACACGCGCGCGCGCCTTAGAAAGGGATAGCATCTGAAGATATAAGATGTACTGATTGAAACCATTAATATCATAATTATAATAATTCTCAGAAGTATGAACACATTAGTAGTATTCCTTATCTGGAATGTTGTTAAATCTACAATTTGTTTTTTCTTTTAATATCCTTTTAGGTCCTTATGCTGTTGACATTTCTTATGAAAACATGCCAATTCCTGGCAGTCCTTTCAAAACAACTGCTGTTCCTGGTTGTGATCCTTCTAAAGTCAAAGCTTACGGCCCAGGTAAGATTTATTCTATGATTGTGTGTCTGTTCATTCTTTCATTTTTACATCTGATTTTCCATCCTAGCAAGAGTTAGATGAATACATATTGAAGCAGTATTGTTTAACTGCCTGATGCTCCTTATGTCACTAACCATGACCTGTTTTACAAATAGTAATTAAAAAAATTTTTTTATTCCACTTTGAGAGAACAGAGCCAAAGGACAAATACCTTTTTGATGAGGAATGTCGACAAACATTACCATCTGTCAGTCTCTTTTGCTGAAGTGCTAAATGACTGGGAAATAAATTCATTGGTCAGCCCAATGTTATAGAAAATACTTGCCAAGGTGCTGCACAGTGGGACTGAACCCCAAACTATGTAGTTGCAAAGTGAAATTTTTACACACTCAACCATGCTTGCAATTTTTAGATATTCTTTTTCTCTTATACTTTTACTCGTTTGTCTTTTGACTGGCCATGCTGGAGTATGAACGAATCGACATATTTTTTAAAGCCTAGTACTTATGGGATGTAAACCCACTAACACTGGTTATCAAGCAGTGATGGGGCACACACGCACACACACACCTGTATATACATGATGGGCTTCTGTCAGTTTCTGTCTACCAAATTCACTCACAAGGCTTTGGTCGACCTGAGGCTAAAGTAGACACTTGCCCAAGGTGCCACACAGCAGGAATGAACCTGGAACCGTGTTACCACACAACTATGCCTGCTCTTCTTGTCTACCTCTGTTGTTATAATGCTTTAAATAAGCAAAAATTTGAGCATTGTCATTTATCGCAGGCATATCAAACATGTGACCCCATGGGCTGTGTGTGACCCTTTTCAAACACAAGTGCAGCCTGTGAACAATGTTGCTAGAGGTTTAAAAATGAGAAATCCCCACCAATTTTTAATAAAAATAATTAATAATTTAGTTAACAAATATAGGAATATTGATGAGCAAATAAGATTTTAAATGATTTTACATAATGAAGAATGATGGAAAGCTTTGTAAGCACTTGTTCAAAAATATGTGGCCCACATAGCAACATGTAAGCAATGTGGCCCTTAGAGACTTTGCAGTGTGACATGCCTGGTTTATAGGATCATAAATTGCACAAAAATTGCTTGACATACAAACTTATCGAATGCATTTTGTTTCCAGGTCTTGAACGTGGTATCACTAATAAACCCAATGTGTTCACTGTGGACAGCCGTGGAGCTGGTCATGGTAACCTTGGTCTCTCCATTGATGGACCTGTCGAAGCTAAGATGACCTGCAAGGACAATCATGATGGAACATGCCAAGTTGAATACATGCCTCTTAAATCTGGACCTTATGATATTGGTGTGAAATATGGTGATAAACATATTCCTGGTAAGTTTAACTAAAATTCTACATTAAACCATGACTTTAAGTTTTTGTTTTTTTGTTTTAATTTTAAGCTGATTATGAAAGCCAAGTAATTAGTATTTTATAATTACTATATTACTAGAGGTAAAGACTCCCTTTGGTCATGAATGACCATGGAATTGCACCTAGAAAGTTCCCCTCCAAGGCACAAGTCCTGGCAAAGTTGTTTTATGGAAGATCAGCAGTCACCTATGCATACCAGCCTTCCTTCTTCACGCCACCAATGTTATCCAAGGGAATGGCAAAAGCCGATACAGCTTGGCACCAGTGACTTCAAGACTCATTTCTACAGCAGTGAGAAATAAAGTATCATGCTCAAGAACACAACCTGGTCTACAATACACAAAATATTTCAAAAATTATTAGTGCAATTATTTCACATCAAGTTGGCATGGCCTGTGTCATGAAACTGGCATGTAAAAGGCACTCTTTACACTCTTGGAGTGGTTGGCATTAGGAAGGGCATCCAGCCATAGAAACCATGCCAAATCAAACTGGAACTTGGTGCAGCTCTCCGGCTTACAAGTTCCAGTCAACTCATCTAACTCATGCCAGCATGGAAAGCACACACTAAATGATGATGATGATGATATGAAAATATAATGGGACTTTTTAAAACATTGAATGGCTATAGGGAGATCCAGTAGAATAAAATAGGAATCGGTCTATAGGCAAAAAATGGCTGAAAACTACTGATATAGAGGTTCCTTAATCAGGAGTTAGTGGGGATAAAGTTCTATGCTTCTTCTGAAACCATATGCAATAAATAATCCCCTTGTTCTAAAGAATCCTTGGATCATTTTTCAACTTTTTTTCCAACATTTTCATCTTTCAGGCAGTCCATTCCATGTACCAGTTGAGACTCCAGTTGATCCTAGCAAAGTGAAATGCCAAGGTCCTGGTGTTGATACTGCTAAAGGAGTCAAACCCAAGGAACCAACATCCTTTACCATTGATACTAAAGAAGCTGGAGATGCTCCACTTGAAGTTACTGTCACTGACAAATTTGGTAAAACTTCCTTTTCATACCTTTTCTACTCTTTCTCTTTCAATTTTTTCCTTCACTCCTACTCTTTTATTTTTAGACTCTCTGTCTCTTTCCTTCTCTCTCTCCCTCCCTTGCTCTTTTCTTTTTTTATTTCTTCTTTCATTTTGTCCTATTAAAGAATGACAAGATAACCCTTCTCTGAATCTCAATGTATTATACAACCAATGCCTACCCCCTGTTACCATAATGTTGGATCAGAAGGAGATTGATCTTTCTCCCACTTAGCAGAGGTAGCTAACAGTTGGAAATTCAATTCTGCTGGCAGGAAGAAGGGGAAAAAATAAATCAAATCTGTTACTTAGTGGCAAGCTTTGCCTCTATGTGGTTCTTAATTTGTTATATCGGAGACTTTGAGAGAGGCGTTTGCCAATACCATAGTTCAATGCTAATAAAACATTTCAGCTATCAACTTGAACAGTTAATATTCTCTTGAGTCAACCTTATATACACATGTTCATGCATAATGAGCAAATGTCTTATATAACTTATGGTTGACCAATTCCTTGTGAGTGAAAATTGGTTGACAGTAGTTATATGGAAGTGTTGTATGTGCAAGTGTTTGTCTCCAAATGTCTTTGCATTGATACCATTGGAGGCAGTGATGAGGTTTTTCACATAAACAATGTCTAGTGCTCATTGGTTTGATGTGCAAAGACCAATGAAATAAAATAGCTTACATAATAGCCAGGTATGGGTTGGCATCAGGAAGAGCATCCAGCCATAGAATGCTACCTTGAGTACTTGTCCAACCCTAGCATTAGAAATCTGATTGTAAAATGGTGTGTGTATGTATAAGAGCAATACAGACTTTTTATCAAAGTGTAAATTCTCTATATCTAGGTAAGAGACCAGCTGAAGTTCATCCTATCGAAGAAGGTGTTTTCAAGGCTAATTACACAGTACCTGAAGAAGGTCCATGCCAACTTGATGTGAAATATGCTAACCAACATGTGCCAAAAAGGTAAATTCCTTTTATTGCTAATTAGTAACAATAAACATATAGTTTATTAAATATTCTTCATTCCAGATCCATCCTGTCATTTCCACCCTCTCTGTAGCAAAAAAGCTGTTCTGGTTTGTACCCTGCTCTGTGGCCCCTTATCTTGTAGCATGAAGTCACCTTTCTTGAAGCTTGTAGTCCTGCAAGCTGCATGGAAACCTCAGTAGTGCTGGTATCATTGAAAATAGCACCCAGTAACTTTGTTGGTGTTAGGGATGGCATTTCGCCATAGAAACCATGCCTAAATAAACACTGGAGAATGATGATGATGATGATGCAGCCCTGAGCTGGAGTAACATGAAATGCCCTGCTCATGAACCCAATGTACTGCTCAGTCCTGGAATTGAGCCTACAGTCTTATAACTGCAAACCCAACTCCTAACCATTAAGTCATTATCATCCTCACATTAGAGAAAGTACCAAGTCAATTATAATTGACTATACCCCTGTTGTTTAAAAAAAATACAAAATGTGATCTTATGTTCAAAATCAATAATAATCACCTTTTTTTTTTCTTTTTTTTTTTTTTTTTTTTTTTTTTTTTTGTGTTTATGATTATCTCCATAAAACAAATGTATGTTTTCACCATTTACATTTTCAATTGTTATTTTCCAGTCCATTTAATATGCCTGTTAAACCAGGTTTTGATCCAAGTAAAGTCCGTGTTTATGGTCCTGGGGTGAATGATGTCCCTGCTAGTCTTCCTGTGTCATTCTGCATCGATACCACTGAGGCAGGAATTGCAGACTTAGAAGTGTCAATTCAGGTAAATATATTTTAACTAGTGTCATTAGTGATGTGGCAGGTAATTTTGTAAGTATTTTTCCACTATGGGTAATTTCAGGAAATATAGCATACATACAATAATTTAAATTTATCAAATTTCTTTGTGTTTATACAAAATGAAATAAATACTAATTCTTAAAATAAAAATAAAACATTTCTCATTTACATAACTCCTCCCATTATTTCTCTTTATATCCACTCCTTTTCTTCTTTTCATTGTGTGAAACATTGCTTGACTCATTATCTGCCACTAAGCTTAGTATTTGCACTCATCCCACATCTCCTAACTCTCTGTATCTGTCTTTTATCCTCTCCCCATCCTCTACATGATGTAAAGTGTAACTGGAGAAACCAATCAACCAGCCAACATTTATGCCGTCACCTATTATTGTATTGGAATTACTTTCACAGGGGTTTCAAATTTTCTTTCCAATAATCACCTTTTAATTTAAAGTAATTTTTTTTTTAAAGAAATTAGTGTGTTGCAAATTTCTGATTAAAGAATTTTATTATCCATTACATCTCACAACACCACTATCGCGTATTTGCACAACACTACCACACATGCGCACATACAATTTGTGATACTTAACGAGTTTACTTTATTTTAAATAGAGACCAGACGGCACGTTCGTTAAACCGATCATCCATGACAATGGTGATGGCACATTTAATGTTACTTACACTCCTGAAGATCTTGGTGTCTATACAATCAAAATCAAATTTGGTGGCGTTGAGATTCCAACCAGCCCCATCAAGGCTTGTTCTAAACCCACAGGAGATGCCAGCAAATGTAAAATTACAAGTGAGTATACAGCTTCTTCCAACAGAAATTGTTATAGGATAGTAGGGCGAAAGCCAGTCACTTACTTTGTACAACTGTTCTTTGCTTTCTGATCTTCCAGTTTATACATTTACAATTTTTTACAAGAATTTTCTATGGGATCTGAAAAAATTAATTTTGAAAAATTCTAAAATTTTCACATAACCTACTTTTAAAAAAATAAAAATATGAACTTGTGCATTTATATTTGTTAGAAATCATTATAATTATAAATTGAATCCTAAATACATTTATTAAATACATTACTCTTATCTTGCTTCTATAATGTATTGCCTGGTATCTATATTAAATATGTTATGTACTATGTTAATTATGAGGTCTGTTAAAGCCGCTACATCTCTCTCTCTAAAATTGTTTGGTCTTGTAGTTATACTGGTTAGTCCACATTACTTCATAAGGAGCTTAGGGTTGGTTTTCCAGTTCCTCTGGTGTATATATTCCTCCCTGGATGGGATTCCAGTCCATTGTAGGATTACTCATTTTTACCAGATGAGTAGGCTGGAGCAGCATAAAATGAAGTGTTTTGCTCATCACCTGGTCCAGGAATCAAAACCAGTCTTACACCCTAATTACTAAGCCATGCTCCTCCACATTGTATTTATACTAGTAATTATAATTATTAAATTAGTTAAATTAATTGTTCACTAAATCCACTCCACTTCCCTCTCTATCTCTCTCTAAAAATGTACTTCTGTCTTGTACTTCTGTTATAAATCATTATTATTATCATAATCATTGATCAGTAATAACCCGATTGTTTTATGCTGTTTGTTTACAGAGGGTACAGAAAAAACTGTTATGGTCAAAAAGGAAACTGTCATTACTGTTGATGCTTCACAGGCCGGTACCGGTAAAGTTACCTGCCGTATCCGTGATTCTAATGGTCATGATATTGATATTGACATCATTGAGAATCCCGATGAAACCTTCAGTATTCAATTCACACCACAGTTTCCTGGAACCTACTCCATCAGCATTCAATTTGGTGGACAAAGTATTCCAGATGGAAAATACCAAGTTGAAGTAAGTCTCCTTATTTTGCCTATTGTTCCATGTGGTAAACAAATTAGGGTATTTTATTTGGGTGGATGGTGTTAGTGGTGATGGATCTTTTTCATCTTTATGACAAGAAGTACCCTTGTTGTTTCTGAAAGAAATTCTTCAGAGTTTTTAGTCAGTATGGTTTCAATGTCCACTTTTCTATAATTGCATAGTTGAAACAATTCATTGAGACAGATTTTCTTTGGTCAGATACTCTTCCAGTCACCAACCCTTACCTGTTTCCAAGTAAGGTGATATCTCCTCTTGGCAAGATATCTTTCACAGAACAATACTGCTTGTGTGGCAGTGTGACTCATACATAAATGAACTTCTTTCAGTTTCTGACTTCCACATCCACTCAAAAAGGCTTTGGTCAGCCCAGGGTTGTGGAAGAAGACTATACTTGCCCAAGGTGTCACACTCTGGGACTGAACCTGAAGCTATGTGGTTGGAAGCTAATGTCTACACCTTAATTATTGCTGCAAAGAAAATTTTTCCCATTTTAATTTTGTATTTGACCGAAGAAAAGTAAAATGGTGGGATTCATTGGTAGGTATTCCCTAAAACAGATAAGCAATCCAAAAAAAGGTTTCTGCATTTAAAAAAAGAAAACCTAAAAATAAACTTTTGTAATGGACCCATCAAATTATCAGTTATTCAGTTTTCCCAATAATAGATTGATATTTGTTTATATAATCTTGATAAAAGATTTCTTTATTTTTGGAAACTATAACAATGATAAAGAACTATTTTAGAGAGGTTGTATTCTCTTCTCCAATTCATTAGTTGGCTAACCCGGTTCAAGAAAGCTTCTTTATTTTTGGTGCTGCTTTCTTTTCTCTTCATGGACTCTAACAAATATTCTATGAAGTACAAATATGGATCCCCCAGCCAGGTGTGTAAAATTAACAATCTTATGAGAAGGAAATTTTCTGTTATTCTTTCGTTAATGATTTCTGAAGTACTACTTAAGCCAGTTTGTTAAAATGTCAGAGACTGGATTTGTTTCTATTCCATTGTACCACGCTGCTGACAATCAAATCAGCTAATGTTGGACAAGTCTTTTTAAACATGGTTTAAACAAAAAATTTTTAAATTTTATTTTAGAAACATAATGGTGCAAGAGATAGCTTTCAGTTGAACTATCTTTTGTTTTATTTGATATTCGATGAAAATATCATGATATTTAAAATTTAGAAATGCCAAATTACTACGCTATCAAGTTTACCATATTCTAAGAATACCAAACTAATAAATTTTTTAATGGTTATGATTTGCATGATAAATGCAGAATAACAATCTTCTCTTCCTTCAGTTTAGAATATTTCTAAAACATTTTAATTTGGTGGTTTTAAAAAAAAAGTGTTTTTTCTCATTTGGTTTTTAGTTTTGTACTAATTCTACTAATTTGTGTGAATGAAATAAATCCCAATAACACCATATCTTCATTTTCTCCCCAATCTTTTTGTGTGTGTTTGGGGGTGGACACGGAGTTTGCGGCATGCTTGAAAGTAATTCATGTTTCTATTTTATCTAATTAAGAATAATTTATTAATTAAAAACAGAAATTCTATTCTTCCAATTAAGTCCAACATTTGATGGTGTGGCCACATCCTATATGCCCACATGCATTGCATACATATTTATCGTTCCCAAGAAATGCGTTTTAAAGTTATCATTATACAACAACTGCATACTGCTTGATAGTTCAACTCTGCTATAAATATGACTTAACCATTTTGGAATTTTTATTCCTGGTTTTACATATCATCTGCAGATACTTGCTTTTGCTAATTCTTCAGCATGACATACTCTTTTCCTCTTTCTCTCTCACTATATATATACATATATATATATATATATGTATGTATATATGTATTTATTATGTTATGTTATGTTTTTGTAACTGTTACCTGCTGTACATGTATTGTAAACTATAACACTGGTTTCACCCACATAGATTTACTTTTGGAATCTATCCAAAATACCTTAGAATGGCATGGCCTTTGTGAAGGGCAGTAGCCATACATTATCTCTTCTCAGGCTATTTTAGATTTTCTTTTTTTTTACCATTAAAACATGCAAACTTTCTCCATTCCACCCACTCTAGAATTAGTGTTGTTAGGCTTGCATTATTTTTTCTCCTTTCAGTTAAAATTTTAAAAATTTAGTCATTTGATTTTTACTAGCATTAATTTCATATCAAATTCACTTAGCCTTGGGTCAAACTTGAACAAAGCTATGGCCAAAAGCATTCCAGCTGTGACCATCTCATCTTTATAGAAGCATCTTGGACTTCATTATCTTCCTTGTAAGACAGTTGATTTGAGGAAGATTTGGCTGCTATTTATATCGTGTGTCCATGCAAATATCCTCTTTGTCAACTTGAGTCTACTCGTGGTAAAATAAGTTGAAGCAAAATTGCATCAAGAGTGCTTATATGATGATCTATCTACTAAATAGCTTGATATTAGGGTGTTGCTCTAAACTAAAAACATTTGTTAATCATGCAGTGCTCCTCCTGCTTCAAGTATTTAGCTGGACCTTGAACTATACCTAAACATGGTACTTATTTACTGTTAGCTTCACTAAGCCAAGCAGTTATGTGCTCATTGAATGCACTCTGTTAGTTCTATTGGCTACTTGTTGCCTCTTTCTTTTGTTAACTGAGCCAGTTGCATTTCTTGTATGCAATCAGTTAATGCTACCAGCATGCAAATGTGTGTATGTATGTGTAGTAAAGTCTTACAATTATTTCTTTTGTTGAAGAAATCTGTTAAATTAGTGGGTTCTGTTATGGCAGTGCTAAGATAACACCTAAAAGAATTAGAAGAGGACTAACAGTTCTTAAATTCTGAAGTGACAAATTTGTATAAAATAAAGGACCTACCTCACATTGAGAATTATTTTTTTAAATATTTTGAATTTTGTCTTCAGTATGAATGGAGTTGGGGCACCTAATTTATGTGCTGTGTAGTACTCTAGTTTAGAATGTAGTTATTGTGTTTTGATAAGAGTGTGACCAGCTGTTTAGAACCAAAGTATTTATTGGCCTTGAAGAGAAATCTTTTTCCTTTCTTTGTTATGCTATATGGTATAAATCATGCATGGCCCTTTTAAGCAGTCTGGTAGAGAAGTTATTTAACCAAGCATGTAGTATCGGCTGTTAAAACTATCTAAATGTTACATCAGTCTAATGTTTATGCAATTCATAAAACTTTAACTGTTATTCCAAATTCTTTAGTCAAGCTGCATAGTTATCAACTTAATTTTGCATTCATACTAGATGTGCTAAGCAAGAGATGGTTACTTAACATTCTGTTGCTTCTAAGATGCTCGTGATTAGCCAAACAAATGACTTTTTACCTAATTTCCTGAAAATGTAAATATTTATATATATTTGTAAAATCTTAATTCCACTGACACTGAAAGTATTGGTTCTAAGAAGACCAACCAAACTTCTCACTTCACTAAATTTAAAAACTTGCCTGAGAAGCATGCACGATTTTCTTTTTAATGGTTTGCTTTAAAATTATAGAGTGTATATATTTAAAAAATAATACAATTCACATTGTCTCTTTGTATATAATTATTTTTGTTGACTACTGTGTTCTATGTTGTAAATGTTTATAATGTAATATATATATGTGTGTAATATATACATATTGTCACTTGTACACTGAGGCACATCCTGCTGGTGTAGAAATCTCATTGGGGTCCTTTATCACAATGGGCCCCTATATATTGCATGTCTTGCATGAAAGCTCGTTTCTTGACAATTTTCCTATTTTGCGTGTTCCCCTATAGGCAGTTGACTCTGCAGACTATGAGGTTTACCTTGAAACTAAAGAGAAGGTAAGTACAACATTAATTGGTATTTTATACTGTAGCTCTATGAATTAGTTACCTCTCAGATTTCAGCCTCTCTTTATAGATGATCCTAGAATTTCTCCATAGTTTAGTGTTAGCAAAAGTCTTTTAGCTCCCTTTCTATTTCTGTTCGTGGATGCTACACCATTTACCTTCCTATTTCATCTCAATTCTGACCAAATCTCTGCATGATAGTTTCCTTCAATAAATGGTTAAAGTCCTCGTTTTTTTGCCAATCCTTAGTACTGGAGGCAAATGTTTTTATTTGAAACATTTACAGTGCTCGGTCAACCTTGAAACCTATACATTTTATCTCCATTCCACTCTCAATCCTTGTCTGTCCATATCTTCTGATATTTCAAAAGCGAGAGAAGGTTGAACAGTTGATTATTCATTTTCTACATGAACTCTTGCATTTTAGCTTTTCTGATTCTCATGCTATAACCAATCTCTCGTCTCCCTTCTTTCCTATTCTGAACATACCATCTCATGTCTTTTAAATGGCCATATCAAATATCACTGGTCATCCTACCTTCATATCTTTATTAATTTTCCTGCGTCATATCTCCCTATATCTTATCCTTGTAACTATTGTTTATTAATTTCAAATTTATCGCTAAAATTGATTTATCTTTCAGGTTCTTTGTCCCCAACCTGTGGTCAGTCAACTGCAATTTTTTTTTAACTTAACAAAAATTTTAAATTATTAAACCTATTTTCTCTTTAATATTACAATTCTATGGACATTAGCTTTCCACTGTGTGTAAAACACAATGTAATTGTCTTGTGAGTGATTAACTTAATATTTTTTAAATAATTTCCACCACAAATCATGTTTATTACTAACTTGTAATTAATGCTAGAACACAAGTTTATTTTGGCTTTAAAGCACCAGTTATTCAATTACAAATTAATATGGAATATATATTAGGAGTGTGTGTGTGAGTGAGAATTTTTCATGCAGTTATAAACTTCAGAAAAATCTTTCACTTGTAGCATAAATTAGCATAAATTTAATACCTTTTTTTTTTTTTTTTTTTTTTTTTTTTTTTTTTTTTGTAAGACCTATCTGGAATCATCAACCATGTGTTGAAAGTCATCTGATTGATTTTTTGCAATGAATCTATTTGTATTCACGTTTTATTAGTCATTAGTATTAATTAGGTGAAGCAAGTAGATGTTATTACATTTTAATGTCCTTTTTGAGTTCACATTAGCTAATTAACTTGATGAGTAATGTTAGAAGCTTGTTTCAATTTTCCTTTTGAATTCATATACAATTTATTTTTTACTGTTGCAAGCTCAGTCCATTAGTATGTAAGAATGCACCTATTAAGGGTTGCTGGTGTAGGAGTCTTAAAAGGAAAACTAAAATATTTCAATTGTTATTGGAGTTAGGGTTAGCATGCTGGATTTGGAGTACACCTTCCTATTGCCTTATTTCCATTAAAATATACAGTAATTGTTTCTATTGAGTTTTTGACAAACTACAAGTAATTTTGTAAAATGCCTATCCTTATTAAGTTGGTGTTTGAAATCTTAGGTTTCAGTTGCTTCAAAACAGAAAATTTTAATCCTAATACCAGGAGTAGTTTCAGACAGTTTTGATCTTTGTGTGTATAATAGCTAATTTTGGATTTATCAATTATTAAAGTTATCATTTTGATTTTTTTTTTTTTTTTTTTTTTTAATATATGGGGAAGGGTAATAGTTAATTGAATCAACCCCAGAGTATTAGTGGTATTTAACCGAGTCCCCCTTCTCACAAAAGGATGAAAGAAATATAACTCAAAAGTGTTAACTTAAGAGTGTAGATAAACAAACAAAAAAACTGTTAAAAGTATTTTCTTTACTGCTCTAGGATTCCTACATATACACCACATTTCCATTTACTGATACTAGTACAGAACAAGGCAGCAAGCTGGCTGAATCCTTAGCTTACTGGGTAAAATACTTAACAGCATTTCTAAGTTCAAATTCCATCATAGTCAACTTTGCCTTTCATACTTTCGGATTCGATTAAAATAAGTACCAGTCGAGCACTGGAGCCAGTGCAATCAACTCCTTCCCTCCCAGAAATTGCTGGACTTGTGCAAAAATTTAAAACTGATATTGGTACAGTAGACTTATTTAGAAGTATATTGGAATAATGAATTGAATACTTGATGCTGGTTTTGTGTGGATATTGTCATATTTGGTGTCTTTATTAAATTACTACAAATCCAAACTAAGAGTATATACTATCATACACTTTTAATTCATAACAGTTGTGTTTTCACTGGCTTTTAAGTCAGCTACTTTCACTAATAATAATCACCTAAAACTACCAATACTTTAACTAATGTTTTAACCAATGCTTTAATTTACCTCCTGTGGGCGCTGTGGAATAATCTATTATTCATTCAGATATTCAATTCTGACCACCCTTCCTTTCTCTATTTTTCATTTTAGGTTGATGATATTATCAAACCAGTTAAGGTTGATGAAGTCCAGAGTGCTCCTGCACCATACCATCCATTAGATTTCTGCATCCCTGTTGGTCCAGTTTTCAACTTTGTCTCAGGTTAGTATATATATATATATATATATGTATATATATATAAATTTTTCTTTCTCGTAACATATGGCTGTGTGGTTAAAAAGCTCAAGTTTGCCATCACAACCATATGATTTTAGGTTTAGTCACACTGCATGGCACCTTGGGAAAATGTATTCTTCTATAGCCCCGAATCAACCAACAATATCTTGTATGTGAATGGACACATTTTCATGGAAGATTGGAAACTGACAACACTTGTATGATGATGACACAAATATGCAATGCCACGATGAGGAAGTACACATGCACACACACACCTTTCGGTTTCTATTAGATTCAGTCATAATACTTTGGTTGAGTAGAAAACACTTGCCTGAGTTCCATACAGGAGACTGAACCCAAAAACATGGAATTGGGAAGTAAACTTCTTAACCATAAGACCATGCCTGATCTTTGAATTCATATGATTATAGTTATGGTCACTAATAGTTTCATTGTCAGATCAGTGAAAAGTAAAATGAAGTAGTTTAGTAAACCATGACCAGAAATATCTCGTTTCAGTTGAGACCTTAAATATCTAATAAAGAACTCTACATTGGCTCTTTCTGGCTTTTCTAACAAGTAATCTAAAGGATTTATTTTCATTTATTATATTGAATCATTGACATCATCATAGTTTTTAATGTCCACTTTTCCATGCTTGCATTGGTTGAATGGAGTTTGAGACAGATTTTCTGTAGCTGGATGTCCTTCCTGTTGCCAGGCAAAGTAATATTTCTCCATGGCCAAATATGTTTTCATAGAAAATTGGAAATGGACACCACTTTCATGATGGTGACATTCATTTATGACTATCAAGTGATGTCAAAATATGAAGAGACAAACCTGCATACACACAACGGGCTTCTTTAAATTTCCATTTACCAAATCCACTTACAAGGTGTTGGTGAACACCAGGGCTATAGTAGATACTTGTTGAAGATGACAATACAATAATAATTTTGTATTTTCTCACATTTTGTTTTTTATTCTCTTAGGTCACATTATCACTCCTTCTGGTAAGAAGGTTTATCCCAAAATTGAAGACAACAAGAATGGTACCGTTGGTGTTCGTTACCAACCAACTGAAGCTGGTTTGCATGAGCTTCACATCCAGTACAACAATGAACCCGTCTATGGTGAGATTACCATTTTTTTTTTTTCTTTGTGCACCTTCTTTGTTTCCATATTTTTCTTCTTTTTAAGGCAGCTAGCTGGCAGAATCATTAGCATGCCGGACAAAATGCGTAGCAGCATTTCATATGTTTTAACATTCTGAGTTCAAATTCTGGCATGGTCAATTTTGTCTTTCATCCTTTCGGGGTCAGTGAAATAGTACCAGTTGAGAACTTGAGACCATGTCACCGACTAGCTCCCTCACAAAATTTCAGGCCTTGTGCCTATATGAGAAAGGATTATTATTATGATTTGGAAAAATTGTTCGAGCATCAGACACAGTCTCTCTAGATTCTGAAGAGAATCCTGCTAGGGTCAACTTCGCCTTTCATCCTTCCAGGGTTAAAATAAAGTATGCTGTGAACTGGGCTCAACAATGCTGACTATTTACAGCCTTATGCCTTTATTACAAATTATTTTAGGCTCGTGTTAACTAATTCTTTCTCTTACCAAAAATAGAAATTCATCTGGAAATTTATCTACTTAGCCATTTTCACATGTATAATTTCTTTTGTTTTCTTTGTTAACAGGAAGTCCCTTCCATTTCCACGTGGATGCAATTAACAGTGGCCAAGTCACTGCACATGGACCTGGTCTTACACATGGTGTCGTCAACGAATCTGCTGTCTTCACCATTGTTACTAAAGATGCCGGCGCAGGTCAGTTTGATTCTTTTCTTTCTTTCAATTTTATTGTACTTTTTTGTTTACAAAAGCTTTTAGTTTTAATTCATGAATAAAACACAATGTTGGAATTTAGAATCATGTAATCTAAATTCTATACATATCATCCTTTGATGTCTACTCATCCATATTTGCATAGGTCAGATGGAATTCATAGAACCAGATTTTACTGTGATCGGGTGCTCTTCCTGTTACCAACCCTCAGTTGCTTTGAAGAAAGTTAATATTTTGTCATGACCAAGTGCTTTCATGGAAGAGTGGGAACTAATGGCACTGCGTATATGATGTGACACTTGTTTCACAATCGTCATGCAGTGACAAGACTAGAGATCAAACATGCATACATACGATAGGCTTCTTTTAGTTTCTATCTACCAAATTCACTCAAAGCTTTGATCTCTCCAGGGCTGTAGTAGACATTTGTCCAAGTTGCCATGCAGTGGGACTGAACCCAAGACCATGTAACTGAAAAGTCATTTAAAAAATTCTTGTGAATCAAGGGATTCTCAAAGCAGATACTATAAAATTCCATATATAGAACACTACCATGCATCATGTATAAAACACTTCTCAATTGTTGAACCAAATTGACTTTAAAACCTTATAGTCGAGAAAGTTGTGGCGAAAGAGTACAGCAGGGTTCGCCACCATCCCCTGCCGGAGCCTTTCGGAGCTTTCGCTCAATAAACACTCACAACGCCCGGTCTGGGAATCGAAACTGCGATCCTATAACCGCGAGTCCGCTGCCCTATCCACTGGGCCATTGCGCCTACAATACTAGAGTATACTATAAACCAATATAATAGTTTATATTTCATTCTATAAAATAGATGTATAATAATCTAAATAATGAACCTTTTAATACTTTGTTGTGGATTGGGATGATTAAAGGAAAAAAAAAAAAGGGTGTATTAGATACATGTTGTTTTACAATAGTTCTGTATGTCAATTACATAAGTCTCAATGATATGAAGAATAAAGCACAACTCTGTTTAAATTATTTTTACCCTTGTTTCTACAATGATTTCCTATTTGTTGCTCGGAAGAGGACTAATGAGAATGATTTTTTTTTTTCATTTCAGGCGGTTTGTCCTTGTCCATTGAAGGTCCTTCTAAGGCCACTATTAACTGTGTGGACAACAAAGACGGTACATGTACAGTTAGCTACTTGCCTACAGCTCCTGGAGAGTATTGTATTACTGTCAAGTTTGCTGATAGCAACATCTCTGGATCACCATTCAAACCAAAGATCACACGTACGTTGAAACTTTGTATAAATACATATATATTGCCATCAATATTATTTATTCATTTGGTAACATCGTCCAGTTTGTGAAACATTGGCGGGGGTTATTTCAGAAATTTTAAACTAATTATTGTTATATCTTTTAGTAAGCTTAATTGAATTAAAAAAAAAAAACTTAGATAAAGTCCTTTTTGTTGAGTTGAAAATATATTTTAGTTTCCAATCCATACTGGACTTTGTCAATTAATTTTGTTTCAGTCAAATATTTGAGTCTGTTGTGAAAGTTAAGCTTTATGCTTTCATGAATTGATAGAATACATAAAGTATCCAAATCCTGCTTTAGGTGCAGATAGAACTTCTCTTGAACAGAACATTTATAACAAGTTACATTCCCCACCTTGCAAAAAGAAAATGCCAGTTACTTATTCCTTAGAGTTAGCTGACCTGAAATCATGTAGAATTGTGTTCAGTTCAGAAATAAAATACAAACTGCTTGCTGGAGATGTGAACTTTTGTCTTATAATTTAATAGTTGAAATAACTCATTCCCTATTTATCCACTGGTCCATTTTCACATGCATATCATTAAAAAAAATCTAAGATTAGTAAATTTCGTAACTCCTTTCAGTTTTAATAAATTAAATGAAAATACTTCTAAATTATTTCAGAGAAGAAAGTATCTAGCCTTAAATCCTTTTAATTTATCAAATTGTTTCTTTGTTTATTTACAGCAAGTGAACCAAGGAGGAGAGCCCAAATATCTGTTGGTAGCAGCAGTGAAGTATCTCTGAAGGTCACTGAAACTGACATAACTAATCTAACTGCAATGATCAAGACCCCATCTGGCAAAGAGGAACCTTGCATTTTGAAAAAGCTGTCCAACGGTCACTTAGGTAACTATAACCGTTTGCATTGACTATCTACCCTCACTTTACTGACTGTCTGCCTGCACTTCACAGACCATTTTCCATAGCATATATCATAAGATAGGCAGCATATTTGCTCACCTTTGATTTGAAATAATTTTGTTACAGCTTAAACTAAAAGCTCTATATCATAACCCATTTAAAGCTAGGTACAACCTATGGAAGAAAGCTATAGTAGCTTTGTCAAACTTAATCATCTTCAATTTTAAAGACACTTCAATTTTATTAATTTCACCTTTTTATATTATATATGATGCACAGACACTTATGTATTCTAGATTCAGTAGGGTGTATGTATAAAGAATTATATACATTTTATATCTGTATTTGTACATGTAACTAATCCTGATTATGCCTTTGTGTTATATTCTACATATGTATTTCATCCATATTGTACTGCCCTTATTTTTCAGGTATTTCATTCACACCACATGAAGTCGGAGAGCATCTCGTCAACGTCTACCGCAACGGACAACACATTGCAAGCAGTCCATTTAGGATTTATGTTGGTGAAGGAGAGTTGGGAAATGCTGGAAAGGTGAAGGTGACTGGCCGTGGAATTGTTGAAGGAATGGCAAATCAAGTCAATGAATTTACTGTCAATACCAAAGAAGCTGGTGTGTACAATTTGATTTTTATTGTTCTTAAGATAGACAAGGGGACATCTGTCCCCTCTGAACTTTGGAGGCCTCTTAGTTATGTATAGGAAAATCATAAGTAATATTGGAGATCCTGAATGTCGTAGTTCTGGGTTGGTGGGAATTGGTTGAAGTGTTTAGTGTGACATCTGGATAAGGAAGTACATGATTAATGGAGATGGTATGCAAATTGCTTGTTCAGAATGTCAGAAGTTGTTGTAGTACAGTTGATCCTTTATAAGTAAGGTATCATTTTTTGCATTTCAGTGGTCCTCGCATATCAAAAGCTAAAAACTATAAGACCTTTTTATCATGTCCGATTGTAAAGTTTCTCTTTTGTGAGTGGTGTCCACTTAGTTGTTAATGAAGATGTCTGATGTGATGTGCCGCTGGCACAGGTGTTTTTATGTACCACTGGAATAAGTGCAAATTGTGACACTGGCATTGGCTTGACTTATGATTTCACTTGGCTTGACAAAGCTTCTGTGTATGTGTGTGTGTGTGTATATATATATATATATATATATATATATATATATATATATATATATATATATATATATATATAAATAAATAAAGGGCTTCTGTCTATTAAATCCAATCACAAGATGAGGCTTTAGTTAGCCTGGAGCTATAGTAGAAGACACCCGCTCAAGATGCCATGCAGTGGTACTGAACCCAAAGCCATGTAGTTGGGAAGCAAACTTATTGCCTCACAGCCATGCCTCTACTTTCTGTTTCATAGATCATTAACTTCTGTGTTAATTTTGTTCTAAATATATTTTCAAATCTCAAGCTAAAAGGAACGGTGGAAGTTTTTTTTTTTTCTTTTTTTCTTGGAATATGCCACAGGGATTTTACATAAGAGATCATTATATTCTTTCAGGCTATGGTGGACTTAGCTTGTCCATTGAAGGTCCCAGCAAGGCAGATATTGAGTGTAAAGACAACGATGATGGTACATGTGGTGTTACTTACAAACCCACAGAACCTGGTACCTACATCATTAACATCAAATTTGCTGATGTCCATGTTCCAGGTAATTAGTGTTCATAATTTAAATTTTTTGTTTTTGTTACTAAAATGTTATTCCACATTGCATTCATTTTTTTTGTTCTTTGTAATGGCATTTAGCAGAATTAAAAGAGCATAAAAAAATACCTTATGGTGTTTTGTTATATCCATTTACATTGTCGCTCAATGTTGCCTTTTGGTCTTTTTGAGGTGATTGATAAATTCAAGAACCACCAGAATATTGGCAGTAAGATGGAAATTTAATCAATTTAGACACCCTTTCTATCCCCAACTGCTCTCCTAAGAATACCAGATGCATTTTTTATGGTACCTGCACTAAGAGTTGTCATTCTCTCAAAATAAGTGTCTTAACACTTATTTTGTCTCTACTCATTAGTGAACTGCTTCACACTAGTGAAGTTGCTTTGTACCACATAAGATTAAGTCCTCACAAAAAATCTATATCGTTTCTTAGTTTCCATGCTTCAGGTGGAGTTTATTGAAGCAGACTTTCTCTGATTGGACACCCTTCCTGTTGCCATTTGTCACTGGTTTCTAAACAGTGATATTTCCTCTTGACCAAACATGTTTTCATAAAATATTCGGAATGAACATTTATTTGCAACAATCACATGACATCAGGTGAAGGAGACACAAAAATATGCACAATGGGCTTTTTAGAGTTTCCATCTACAAAGTTCATTTAGAAGCTTCTCGCTGGCTTGGGGCTATAGTAGAAGACACTTGCCCAAGGAGCCATGCAGTGAGACTGAACCCAAAACTACGTGGTTGGAAAACAGATTTCTCAAACACTATCACAT
>NC_068995.1:14335298-14340349 GCF_001194135.2 Octopus bimaculoides
ATATATATATATATATATATATATAAAGTCAAGATAGAAAATCAATGAATTTAAAGCTGTAGCATTGAAAATGCCAACTATTAAATCTAAAAATTTTTTCAAGTGAAAAATTAGATATAAAATTTCTTAATTATATTACACTTTTTTAATGTGTTACTAATACTGAAATAAGTCTTATAGATTCTTAGCCTCATTTTTTTTTTCTTTCTACTGTTTTAAGCAATTTCATCTTCTCTAATTATGTTCTGTTGTCTTTAAGTATATGTGAGCTTAAGGTGGAATTGAACTCACTAACTTTCATTACATACAACATTTACTTTTGCGATGTAAACAATCTGTTGATTACTTTTGTACTATGAACAATCTTTTGAATGACAGCTCCAACCAA
The DNA here is from genome assembly GCF_001194135.2 of Octopus bimaculoides. Lineage (NCBI taxonomy): Eukaryota > Metazoa > Mollusca > Cephalopoda > Octopoda > Octopodidae > Octopus > Octopus bimaculoides. The sequence goes on from NC_068995.1 coordinate 14,335,687, forward strand.
TAACATTATTTATCATGTATCCTATATAGAAGATTGAATGATACCTGGATTAAACAATGGAGTTGAACTTTACTATTAGTCAAGTGAAGTTGCTACTTAAGCCTCATCTGCTTTTTTGCATATTTGACACCTTAATTAAAGGTGACTGGGAAACTGGATTAAGCTGAAGCAAATGGTATGAAAGGAAAATTTCCTTGTAATGTATCAAATCAATTCTTTCCCAGAAGAAAAAGAATCCTACAAAAGTCTTTCAGGTGATATCTCCAGCTGAATAGAAAAGAATATCTTAGATGCTCCTACAAAGATAAGGATGGCCATCACTGGAATGCCTTTCAATATCTTTACAGGTCCTGATGTCACGAATAGCCAGCAGGCTTATTTAAATAATATTTAGTAATGATAGAACAGGAAAGGAAGAAGAAAAAAGAATGTTAAGTCTGAAGATTTATTTCAGTAAATTATTGTTCTTTGAACATCTAAACATAAACATTACACTTTTTTTATTCTCCATCTTTTCATGACAAATAGTTATTTGTAGAATTTTTTCACCCCTGGAAGTTCTCTAAAAGTTTTTCCACTTCAGATAGTTTCCTTTCTTCCCCATTATGTATTTCCATGTGTGTATGTATGTATTTTTTTTTCTGTTTACATTAAAGCTATGTTTTTGCACTGAGCAATATTATTATTTTTCCTACAGAAAATTATTTGGCTATCAGAGGTAACTTTTGATACTAAATTTAAAAATGTTTAAAGCCAGTTATTACCCTCCAATACACGGTTTTCTCTGGATCTTCATATTGTCTGTTTTATATATCTGAATTGCCTTTTTACCCATATATCTAATGTTAAAATGATCATTTCTGTGTTTTAAACAGAAATTATATTCATCTATATCCCTTTCTCTTTTTTTTTGTCTCTGGGTTCCTTGTTAGTTTTGTTCCATTTCTGAAATCATGAACATCGACTTCAAGATTCAGATTTACTGAACAAAATGTTTTGAAACTCTTCAGTATCGTATTTCAGATATATAAAAACTCTATGATGATCCTAAGTGTTTAGTACATTGGCTCTGTTTTATATATAAATACACATATTTTGAAGAATCAAAAATCCACCTCCTTATTGAATTAAATTCCCTATGGTTCTAATGTCTTCTACTGTGTGATCCTCACCTCCACATCATAATGTACCTACATGAAGTCTCATATTTGATACTATAGTTAACAGCATTACTTTTGGACTGCAGATTAACCCTTGCACATTCCCTTCATAAACTGCAAGTCACTTTAAAAAAAAAAAGTACTTTGTCAAACTAACTTGGTGTATTAAGTTTGTTCAGTTTTTTTTTTTAAACTTTTACTATTCTTAAGAAAAAATAATTGCGATCACATACTACCAAGAATTTAATTAGTTCCATGCCATTTCTGTTGCAATCAAGTTTTCCTCATTCTTGTAGATTTTTTCCATGTTAACAGTCCAGTTGCTGTTAGTTAAAAAAAAATACAAAAAAATGTTGTCAGTTCTTAGAAAAGAGTTTTGGCTCTATTTCTGAAGACAACTTCCAGCTATTGTGAAATCTGGCATTTAAGATTTTTGTTATCAGTGCCAAGAGTGGGTGGGAGGGGGAGAGTAAGGTAGAGATGCTTGTCTGCTGCTGCTGAAATGATATTTTTACTCACCTTGCTGGAGGGCAATAATGTAACTTCTCTCAGCCAGCACAGCTTCTTTTTAAGCTTTCAGCTACTGCTTATATTGCTCATTCTTCACTTTCTTCTGCAGAAGGAGAATCTATTTCAGTTTCGTTTAGCTTCTTCAAACAACAAAAACTAGTTGTTTTTTTCTTTCCCTTGCCTGTGACTTGTTGACAGTTAGAAGTACTGTATATATATATATATATATATATATATATATTTATATCGGTTCTTTGTTTTCACCCCAAAAGAACTTTTGTTTCTGTGATTTAAAAAAAACAAATAACAAAAAGAAAAACGAATAAGAAACCCACAAAGAAACAAAATCTTTCAAAATGCGTACCGTACCAATTACTCTTGTAAAGTCTTATTCGTCTCCTGTCAAAGTTGTTACAGATTATATACCCTATGTAAAATGGGATTCACACAATATTATTACCATTACTAACAATCAGGATGTAAAGAAATCAGTTGGTAAGACATTCTGTATCACTACCTGTAGTAGTAGTAGTAGTAGTAGTAATATAATCATTCTTTATTATCCTTAAGTTTTAAGGGGTTTCATTTTAGCCATAAAAAATAAAATTGACATTTTATTTTGCAAACACTCTGATGTTTGCAAGATTTTAGTGAAGTATTTATGTTCACGTTTGACCAGTTCTAAAATTTATTTTGGATTAATAATAATTAGATTTGTTTTTACTTTTACAACTGCATTTACCAAATATTCTTTTCTATTATAATATTTTATTACAATTATATTTTAGAATTATAGTGCAGTTATTATAATTATGTTAAGAATAGGAGATGAAAATAAATTTATGAAGATATAATAAACATAAAAATAACCATATAATGACAATGTTATTGTCTCAGAAGAAATCATTTAAAATTTTCAATTTTAATGATTGAGCATTTCATCATAGGTGTGTGTAAAATGGATTTGTCATCACACACATGTGCTGTCATACATGCACACATGTACAAGTACTGTCACTGCATATACACAAACACTGTTATCACATGTGACTATTCATATTTTGTGACAGCAAACTCACACACTTGTACTTTGTGACCCTGCTAACATGTATGTATTTTGAAACTATACACACACACACTTTGCAACTATACCACACTATCCTTATATCTACTATTTCTTATAGATTAAAAACCATGTTTGCTATAAATTTCTTCCAAATAAAGTTTAAGGAGTTTCAAAAATATATTTGTAAGCAAACTTGATTCTATCACATTCTATATTGATGTTTTAGTTTGTTTACAACAATGACACTGCATTTTCTTTATGTATTTACATTTTAGATAAATATTATTATAGGAATTCTTTCAAAATACTCTAATGTATCATTCTAGCAGAGCATCAGAAATAAAATACCTTCCCAGATGTAAAATCCATTTAGGCAATTTTTTTTTTTTTTTTTTTCATTCTCGCTTCAGAAACTTAAAAAGGGAAGTTGTTTACCACCAAAAGAAATATTAAATGAATATTTATTTTAAAATCTGATATTTGACAAATATAAGAAATTTATTCATTGGTGTAGTTTAATCTTGGATACTTAATTCATTTGCAGCTTCTACTTAAACCTATCTTGCATACTTTTATTATCTGTTGCTTTTAAAAATAACACACTGAATATAGGAAATATATTTTTACACGAAACACCTGTGGGAGAGAAATATAGAAATACATGAGTCATTGATGTTCTTACTTTACCATTTCCACAGACACTGATCTTTTATATCAATCATTTTTATAGCATTTTTTTCTTTTTCCGATTTTTATCGGAATGCTTTACTAATTCTTAAATTCTTAGTAGATATGAAGTATAGTGGTTTAAAAAATGCTTCATGTATTAGTGGTTGCAAAATCTTGTCTAATTACATTTCTAGTTGATTGTCTATATCTAATTACTAAAAGCTTTCTACAGGATGTGGCTATGTAAGTAATGTAGTTATACTTTGTAACGCAAGAAGTATATTCTGTCTGCATGTCGCAACTAGCTTTGTCCCTTCATGTCTTAACATTGTAGTGTATACGTACATGTATATATATATTTTGTAGGTCTATATCAGTGCTCCTCAACTGGTATGCTATGGCACACTGTGCCGTGAGACAGTGCTAGGTGTGCCATAGTGTAACCTAAATATTTTTTCCCGTATACTTTTATATGTTTAGTTCAGGTGTGTTGCTGAATTTGAAAAGAATTTAAGTGTACTGTAAGTGAAAAAAAAGGTTGCGGAGCACTGGTCTATATTCATATTGTCTTAATATTGTACTGTTAGTTGGTCTATATTTATGTTCTTTGGTTGGTCTTATCCTTGTTTTATCTTAATCCGTTTCTGTATTAGCTCATGTAATCTTTATTATCAATCTCGTGTTCATGATGCCACTCCAGGTTCTCGTCCTGGCCTGCATAGAATCAATGAACACCCTTACAAGGGTGGATGAACTGAACAAGGAGTCACTGATCATCCATCAAATTCACAAATGAAGCAAGCTCTCATCCATCCATCAAGGCTTTTGAATCTTGCATTGCTGACTCTCTTGACTTCTCTGCACCCACTTGTCCCTATGACATACTGGGACTTGCTTTTCCTCTGACTCAGGAAGATCTGAGCAAGAGCAGCCCTCCCTTGATAAGTGCAGGGACCACCCAAGATGATTTAAATTAGTCCTGGTTAAGAATGTTTTTTTTTTTTTTTTTTTTTTGCATTGTCAGAAACAATAGATGCATGGTGTTCCATATGTGTGAAAGAATAAATCTCTAATATCTTTATTAGGCTGCATGTATCCTTTTATGCACGAGTTCAGAAATTTGTTTTGGGTTCCTCAATAATAATAATAATAATAATAATACCGTTGTCGAAAATCTACAATAAGATTATTTTCTCTTTTACCTTTTTGGTGGTGTGTAATATCAGTATCTGGACCATATTGGCCATTTTGTATTGAG
>NC_068995.1:14340680-14350145 GCF_001194135.2 Octopus bimaculoides
TTTTTTTTTTTTTTTTTTTTTTTTTCTTTAATAGTCAGTTTTATAGAAGTCTAATTTAGTCAAAAACAATTGGAAAATTTTGAAGAAAACTGGTTGGAAATCATTCTGAATGATCACCAGGTTTTAAAAAAATCCCAAAATATAAATATTACCTCTATAAAGATAAATAAAATGAAGTTTGTCTACATTTAAATCTTTTCCACTTAGTTAACAAATACATTGTCATCTTTATTCAAAATCAGCTAATCGATATTTTGTCAATTTTATATTGACTACATATCATTAAGGAATTTACTCTTGGCCTAAGAAAGCTTAATCCTTCGATATCACCACCACTGAATTCATCTTTGATTCAGTTATAAAAGATTGCCTATTTTCAAGGTTTCATATTAAAATTAAAACCTGTCATCATAATTTAATGTAAGATGCTATTGTTAAATTATTTCCTTATTAAGCTACTATTTTGAACATAAATGAAAAACTTATTTTCTAAATTTCCACTCTCCCAGATTTTTGATTATTTTCTAAATTAATTAAAAATTTAAATATAGACAGTAAACGGTTAAAATAGAAATTGCAGGCAACAACTATTGTGATGCGTCCAACAAACGGATTCAACTGACGTAATCTGGTTCATCACTATTTTTCAGTTATGAAATACATGCAACATCATTTGATTAACTATCATTTGTTCATTTGAAACAGTGTCAGGAATTGGTGCCACTTGCTCATTTTTGCCTATATCTTGACCAAATTTTTACCATTTTAAGGCAATTTCTCGAATACTGCTTACTACTGATTTATTATATCCATCCAACAACTCAAAATTGATGGGATAATTATAAACAATCCTTACTACATCATTTAATTTCTTCCCAATCTGTACTGATTTTAGAAAACTAAATTCCCTTTGACCACTTTCATATATCACATCAGTGGCTTCTTGCCCTTAACTTCAATAACAGCAATGTTACTGTTCTTGACCTCATTGAAAGTCTTCTATTCTGTCTGGTAATGAAAGTCAGATGCAACTGCCTGTTCATAAAACTCCATTACAACTGAGTTGAGAAGTTCCTGATATCTCCTTGTGTAAACAAGTTTTGTCTTTTATTATCACTCTATTGATTCTATATCAGATTCCTTTCTGACCTTCACTTCCTTCAATGGCCTATTTACTTATCTCCCTTATTTTATCACAATGACTTTGTTCATATGAAATGTCAACACTTTCTGTGAGTTCTGCTTATCTTTGAACAGCTGAAATGGAGATTTGAAACACTTGACATTTTAAAGAACAAATTTGCAACTCTGCTTCCTCTGTACTCTCAGAACAACATACATTTCAAACCACCACATTACTTAAATATACTGTTTAAATAGATCTCAAATCTTATCACACTGCTTCCCACCTCACAATTTTCTAAGTTAAGTTTGCTTCACAAAATTGTGCTCCCTTTTTAGGCTCATGAAAATACTATTTCAGCTCTGAATTGCTACTTTTTACGAAACTGAAATACACACTGCACTAGAACACTAGGGCGACTGTAGGTTTACTTAACCCCTAAAGTGCTGGGATTTGCACTTACGCAGCGTGGGCTGCTGAGCACATTTTATGAAAATGAGACTACCATGCAGACATAAAAAGCAAAAAATAGTTAGAGTATCCTAGTATATAATGGTGGCAAGTTTTACATCATCTGAAAAATCATTAGTTGAATTATTAGTCCTCTTGCATTCTGGAGGGTATCGGAGCGTTTGAGTGACATTAAACCCCAACAAACGCCCATAAATTAAATGCATCTATCTGGGCCATGATTGTGGCCTGTCAACCTGTGCCTAACGGCCACGATTGTGGCCCGTTGCACTTTGTGTTAATTCACACATGAAATTTCGACTGCACCTTAAGAAAATTCTCACATGCTATCGATTTACTGAAACTTTTAAAACCTCTGGCCCACCATTCAAATGTTGTCTGTCTGCTTCTGTACTGCTATATTGAACTCGTGTTCTTTTGCTTTACTTTCTGTCTACCACTTTCAGCTTCTTCTCTTTGCCTTCAGTATCTCAACTCGTTCACATTGTCACTAAACTCTGTACTAAACACCTTTTCTAATCCTTATATAATCACAAACTGCTTCTCTTCATTTTTTTCTCCCTCCAACCATTCAAACTGAGTTCACACAGTTGTCTCTATCCTTCCGTCCTGTATAAATTTGCTGTAAAAGTGTCCTCCTCTCCCTCTCCCTTTCACTTGATGGGACACTAAAAATTTGGATTCTTTATACTTTATCTTATGTGTGTGTGTATGTATATAATGCACACACACACACATGTTCATTCACAGTTATTTTCGCGCATCTACGGCAGCTGAAAGAAAAAAACTGAAGTTTTTTTTTTTTTTTTTTTTTTTTTTTTTTTTGTATTAGAGCCATGCAGAAAATAGAATTAACTTATCACCTAGATTTGCCATAGCTTTATGGTGCTTTCACAGTTATTTGTTGTTTTTTTTTTTTCCACCTGACTAGCATCTTTTCTCAGTTACAGAAAAATGCAATTTTTCTTTCAAAGAATTTTTTTTTTTTTTGTGCAAACTCCTGTTACAAATTTCAGATTATCTTAATTAAACCATATCATTTCATTGTATGAACATTTTTATATTTAAGAATTTAATCTTTCTTAGTTGATAAAATAATACTGCTCCATTATTAAATATCATTTGCGCTTTGTTATTGGGCAACCAATGCCATAAATGAAAGCATCATTGTTTATAAACTTGTGTGTTAACAACATTGACTTTTTTGTCTCTTAATTGTATTTGTTTTAAATTAAAATTAGAAACTTCAGCATAGTTTAACTGCAGTATAGCAATTGTCTTGCTGTAAGAAATACAAAGAAAAAAAACTTTGAAATGTATGTATTGTCTAATTCTTGTTTCTAAAACATTTAGACAAAATATATTTAAACAAATATTTATGTAATGCTCAGTTTAGGAAATTATCATTTTACTAATGTTAATTTCAGTGTTATAATTTAATAAAAATATGTAATTAATATCTCTCCTGTTTCATTGTAGGCACAAGTCCTTTCGATATGACTGCTTCTGTAACCAGCCCATCAGGTGTAACTGAAGTTTGCGATGTAATTAGCTTAAATGACTGTCACTATAGTATCAAATTCGTTCCCAAAGAAATGGGAGTCCATACAGTTAGTGTAAAGCACAAAGACATGCATATTCCAGGTGAGCATATTTTAAGTTACTTTGAGCATTTTATATTATTCTCAGATATAAAAAATAAAAATAAAAAACAATTCATTTTGAAATTTCAGATTTGATTTCCAGATCTATGTATATCTAAATTATTCTTTGTATTTTTCGTTTTTAGGCAGCCCCTTTGAATTCACAGTTGGGCCTATTACTGGAGGCGGAGCCCACAAAGTGCATGCAGCTGGTCCTGGCTTAGAGAAAGGAGAAGTACACTCACCTTGTAAGTAATTTAATCATAATTACAAATGGAGACCAAAATATTACATATTTGTAAATTCTTGGTTTCTTTTTCCCACTTGACATGTAAAATCAAAAATCTGATATTAACTTCCAAAATAGTTCACATTAATCTTTTAGCTCTGCTTCAATCATAAATAACTCTGTATTATTGCAGCAGCCTTTCTTTACTCCTGGTCATACACATCTTATACAACAGTTGTTTCTCCTCTATTTCTAAAGGTGAATTCAACATTTATACTCGGGAAGCTGGTGCTGGTGGTTTGTCTATTGCTGTTGAGGGGCCATCTAAAGCTGAAATAGATTTTGAAGATAGAAAAGATGGTTCTTGTGGTGTGAACTATGTATGCACTGAGCCTGGTCAGTATCCTGCTTATTTATTAATTTCGCATTCTTTTCGCTTTGTAATTATCTCTTGCTGTAAAATTATAATTTGGTTGTGTTGCAATTGGAATTTGACTGTTATAGATCCAAGTTATGACATATTATTATTTATATAATTTGCAGGAGAGTACCTGGTATCTGTTAAATTTAACGATGAACACATCCCAGAGTCACCTTTCAGAGTGGCCATTTCGCCAAGTGTTGGAGATGCTCAAAAACTCTCAGTTCATTCTCTTCAAGAGAAAGGATTGCAGGTAATATTGCTAACGTTGTATTCTCTTTTTGACAGAATAAGAGGTTATATATATATATATAAATAACCACAGATCTTCTCAGTTGTAAACAGAGGTTCCAGCCATGACCATCTCCTCTTTAATAGGTCTTGAAAATATTGTCCAGTGTCTCAGTCTGGTGCAGCCTTCTAGTATGCCTGGCCACTCAAACCGTCCAACCCATGCCAGCATGGACAACCGACATTAAATGATGATTTGCATAAATGATTTAGAACAACTTCCTTTTGGAATGATTGCTTCATATGTCACTCCCTACCCAGAAAAAGAAGAAACGTTTACTTTTGCTGTGTAAAGTACAAACATAGCTTAGTGGTTTAGAAGTTTGCCTCTTGACTGTGATTTTGTTATTAGTCCCATTGTTGCAAGACGTTTGGATAATACTTTGAAAGTTAATTTGATCAATAGAAACTGTACAAAGCCCATTGTTTATGTCGGTGTTTGCATGGTTATTCATGTTAGCTTATATATCAACTTGTGCAGAAAGACAATTTGATATTAACGAAGGGTCACCAAATGGTTTTTAGTAGAGCACATATCAATTTTTACAAGGGAATGATTGATTCTTTGAAGTTTCATCTGGTTTACCATCTGGTTTACCATCACATACATACAAGTGTGTGTGTTTGTGTGAATTTTAGTTTTGAACATAGTGTTGCATGGGTTCATAAAAATAACTAAATTGAGTTTAAGGATCTTTTCTAGATGTCATCCCTTAATTTTGATGTCAAAGAGTTTGTAAGAATTTAAAACCTTTATTCATTAGTTTTTGTTGTTCCTTTCTAGGTAAACAAGCCTGCCGTCTTCAAAGTGTCTTTCAATGGTGCTCATGGCAAACTGCTTGCAAAGGTTGTTTCACCCTCTGGAGTAGAGGATGATGCTTTAGTCAATGAAATTAATGAAGGTAATTATATTTATTGTATTGGTCTTTGTAAGTTGTTTCCCTCCTTTTTATTTTATTTTTCCCCCCCCTTCCATGTTCTGCTTGTTAACAACTTATTTAACCCTTTGAACTCAGGGGATGTAAAAAGTGAGTGGTCACATGGTTTTGTGTTTGCCTGGCTCTCTGTTGGTTACAACGATGAGTGTCCCAGTCGATCCAATCAACAGAACAATCTGCTCATGAAATATGATGTGCAATTGGCTAAGCACTTAACAAATACGCGTACACTTAATGTAGTTCTCTGGGAGACACAGCATGATGCAGAATACGACTAGGCTGGCCCTTTGAACTACAGGTACAAATCATTTTTGCCAGCTGAGTGGACTGGAGTAACAAGAAATAAAGTCTTGCTCAATGACACAATACAGAGCTGAGACTAGAACTCGAGGCTTTCTGAACATGAGCTAAATGTCTCAGTCATGAAACCATATATCTTTAGTGTTTATGGCTGACTGAAAATAAAATGGTTTCTGCGAATTAAAGCTATGTGGCTGCTTGTTTTTAGATCTTACAGGGGATAGTTAAATGAAATTGCACCTTCTAAAGCATACTCAGGTTCAAAGGGTTAAAACTGTATTTGTAGCCATAAGAAAATAGAAAAAAAAAAAAGAGATTATCTAAAATTGTATTTCAGCAAATATTGACTTTAATGTATTTCAATAACTTTTATTTCTAACATCAAATGAGTTTTATTTTTAGCTTAAAATGTTTTGTAAATATATTTCAATTATAGTCGTACTCTCTAAAAGGAAAATATAACAAATTACAAATTGTTTATAATGTTTAGACAAGAAAGACCTTACTTTTCTCCTTCAGCCCAGAAAACACTACCTTCCAGAGTAGGTAAGAGTGCCTTGTCACTGCTGACACAAGACTCACATTTCGGCCCATTCTGACATATTTCTGACTGTTTTTAGTCAGAAATAGTTGGTTGAATGCAGTCACCTCCTCCTCCTCCTACCTATTTATTCATTTTATTTTACCAATCACTCATCTGTTTTTGCAAATTTTAATTTTTTTTTTTTTTTTTTTTAATTAAATATTAAAACAGATTCTCTATTTTTGCACAAAATTCTTATTCCCCTATAAAGCAACTCTTAATTTTTATTTTATTTTGAAGAAGCGTTTTACTACTGTCTTTTATCTAACCATTTCTCATTAAAAAAAAGGAATCGGTTAATATTTCATTCCTTACATATATCTCATTAATATTTTAACGCTCGTCTCATTCATACATTTTTCCAGTAAGTAAATAAAATGAAGATTTTATAGCAGTAACCATATCTTAATTTTCATCATAGTTATACTTCTTGACATTTTTACCATGCTGACATCAGTTCCATTAGATCTACAATACCATTTACATTGCAACAATGTACTTCATTCTGCCTTTGGCACATGTTTTGATTAGATTTTATTCACACTTAAAACACAATAGATTTCTCACATCATTAGCATGATATTCTAAATTTGAAGAGGCAGGACATAACCTATTGAATTCAATTTAGTACATGTTCACTACTGAATATGATCTCATGCAAGACAGATAAAAGCCAAAAGTTGATTTTATTCCAGTAAATAATAATAATATTAATCTGTAGTATACATCATTTTAGTTGAGCAGTAATCTTGTTTCTTGATTGTTATTGGTGTTTTCTGCAAATGTCATCAAATTCTGGTAGCTAAGGGAGAAAAAGCCTGTAGCTTTCCATTATCTCTCAGACCTAGTCTTGAAAATTTCAGGCATTAGTTTTGGAGAATATTCTTGGAATCTATAATCCTGAAAATAAATTGAAGAGCTTTATAACTAAAGATTCCATAATCTCTTTGTAAGCTCTATTATGAAGCACAATTATATACACACACCTACACTTTATTTTGGGGTTAACAAGGCTATGTCTCCATTTTGGAGAAAAACACCAATGTTCCCATGAGGCAGACTTGATAATTAAATTCGGCATGAAACCATTGGTAGACTTGATAACCCACAAATAAAGAATATCTATTCACCAGTGCAGTATTGATCATTCATTCTCACTGTTCAATATTAATGTGTGTATATATATATGTGTGTGTGTGTATGTATGTATGTATATATATATATATACATATATATGTATATATATATATATATACACACACACACACACTTATTATTAATCAGTGGAAGTTACAAAGTAACATATGAGTGGAAAGTTTCATACAGAAACACTGACCAAACTTAAGTGCTTTGTCTGAAACAACTGGCCCTTATGTCACTTTTATAACATCTACCAATTAAAAAAAAAATATGCATGTATACTCATTGAGTTTTATTTGTCCTGTCTGTTCTACCATATATATATAACATTTGTGTGTGTGTTCATGTCTAAGACTGGGTTCACTAGTCACCAACAACTGTCGGGTTAGACGAAAGAGCTGACTTCTGTCTGTTCCTGACAAAAGATTGTATGACATGCAGCACTTGAAGATTTGCAAATTTAATATCAGCTTAAAGGCATTTATCTTTCATACTGATATTCACATTTGCATCTTTCTTTATAAAGTCTGCCCAAAAGACACATAAGAGCTTAGCAGACTTTAAAAGAGTCTGTTACAAGTGCAGTTTTAATGGGCAGTGATGGTCTTCCTCAGACATAAATGTATGTGTGTGTATATATATATATCTATATATATATATAAACTTACTGAAGGTTAACATTATAATTACCTTAATCACTTTGCAGGACACATTTTCACAAATTATATTTTGTGTGTATGTGCATGCATGTGTGTGTATATGCACATAATTTGTGTTTAATTTTTTTTTTTTTTTTGCATTGCTTTTCATATAAACATTTTTGTTAGCAATCATCATTAATTTGCATCATGCTAATTAATTTTAGCTATTGTACACCTGTTTGTCATCAAATCTCTCATTAATTCTTAAGCCTCAGCAACTTAGTCATTTCCCCCTTCCTTCACTACCTTAAACCTGCTGCTTTTGATTTGAGACACACACACACACACACACACACACACTTATATTACATTTTATACCACATTTAAATGACTACAGCAGGCAGGCCCAGGTGATAGTGTACTGGTACCTAATTATTAATAATATAAATACACTCTCCACTAGTATCACACTTAATACATCCTATTAATACTGTGGCTTTTGTTTCTTGTAAATATGTCCCGTAGTGTGATCTATTGGGTGTCCCGATTGGGCTTAGAGTTACTGGTGCATTGAAGAGTGAAACTATGAATTCTATCACTGAATCTGTAGAGAAGGCCACCAGGTGACTTTTTGGGATAAAGAGGACTGACCGGCAGTCTACTGCTATCAGTATACAGGCTGGAACTTGATCAACCCCAGCTGGGCAAAACCCAAAACTTTGAGACCTCAGAAACTTCACTGACTATGCATCCCAGAGCATCCACAAGACAGGTCTTAAAACTATGATGTTGGTCATAATTTATGACCATATATTTTCAGTTTTTCTATTAACTGAACTACCAAGCACATTGAATTGTCACATAAGTGGCTGAGTATCTCACACACACAAGTATTCTTAAAGTAATTCTGTTATGGAATTGGCATGACAAAGCTGAACCTTTTCACTGTCAGATACAATCCATCTGACAGGCTTCCATGCAGTTCCTGTCTCTCCAGTTACACTTGCTAGATACAAGGTAATCTGAGAATATAGAAAATGACACTTGCTCAAGATATCTTGCAGTGGAATTGAACTCAGAACCTTGTAATCATCAAGTGAATTTCTTAACCATTCAACTATACATAATTTCCTAACATGTATATGGTTAATTGAAAATTAAAGATGATAGTTTCTGCCATTTGTTATCATTGATGCACATGCATGCATGCATGCATACAAACACATGCTGTCATTAGTATGAACAAAGATGAAAGCACTCAATATGAACAGCTATATGTGTATCATACTTAATATAAATACATAGTTGAAAGGCAAGCATGCCCATCCATCAGAGATGTTATCTCTGGACAAATACTACAGTTAATTTACCCTTTCACTGTATTTACATTATGATACACAGATGGCTATTTTAATCTGTTCTTTTGCATAAGATGGATTTGATATGATTGAGAGTATAGAATCTATTGAGTTGGTGCGTAATTATTGCAACTTTTTTCAACAAATTTAATTCGACGAAAACAATAACAATATTTAACAAAAACATCTTTAAATGAGGGTCTGACTGTCTGCCAAGCAAATGGGAAGCAGTAATTGAAGTAGATGGTGAATATGCTTCGGAAGAATCATTTAAAGATGTTTTTGTTACATGTTGTTTTTGTTGAATAAAATTTGTTGAAAAAAGCC
>NC_068995.1:14350155-14354258 GCF_001194135.2 Octopus bimaculoides
TATATAAATAATATTAGGGACAGAATCCAAAATTACAGGTAAAAAACTCAATTAAAATCAATTTATTAAAATTAAATTGAGCCTTATAGATAAAGTATATATAAAATATATAGTTTTAGGGAAAATATATATATGAAAAGATACATAACATTTAACTGTATGTAGACATACTGATAACTTCATGGTGTTTGAACAGATATTGTGAAACTTCTTATCTCATTTATCTTCCTATATATATACATATATAAAACTTCATTTTTGCCGTTAAGATGTATTAGGGTTATTTCTCTCTTACATGACACTGGTGTACATTTTTATTTGGCCTTTTTATACATTGCTTATGTGTCACACATAATCACTTATTTTTGTTTAAATTTACATTCTGCTGTGTTTCAATCGTTAGAGTAAACTGTAGTTCATTTTAAACCATTAACGTTTTGTTTATTAATTTTGTCTACAATTTTGTTTTTAAGTGAAACTAATTTAAATATGTCTATCTGCCATTGTTAGATATACAACAGCTCAAATATTTTTTTTTGCTTTGACTTACAAATAAAAAATAAAATCCATGTTAGTGGGTAGATCCACATTACTCTGTAAGAAGCATAGGCTTGACTTCCTGGTTTCTCAGGTGTATATATTCCTTCCTGAATGGGACGCTAGCCCATCGCAGGATTACTCATTTTTACCAGCTGAGTGGACTGGAACAACATGAAGTGCTTTGCTCAAGAACACAACTCATTGCCCAGTCCAGAAATTGAAACTACAATCTTACAGCCATAACCACAAAGCCATGTACCTTCACTAGATATTCTATGGTGGTAATAAATTAGTATTTGTTTGCTCTCCCTGCCAGTTTTCTCAAGATATTTGAAAACTTTGTAGAAATTAGAACCATTTAATGTGGCTTGTGAAAGAAAATTTTAGTGATTTACTTTGTAACTTTAGGTCAAGGTATTGGTTTGACAGAAACCTGGATTTGTCTTTGGTAATTTTTTTTTTTTTTTTTTTTTTTTTTTTTGTAATATTTATGTAGCATTGGTTAAGTCTGACTTCCATAAAGATTGTTCTAAGAGCACCATTTGTCTTTATATATTGAGGTCTTTATGGCTGATTGATATCGGTTTAGCCCAGGGGGTAGGTAGCTCATTTTTAAGCATAGTATATCCAGGACTACATTATAAAATGCTACTTTCTTTTCAAAAATGGTTTGGTGTGATTTTTGAGTAAGATTTACTTGATATTTCTAGCAGATCAAGCAACCATGTCAAGAGTCTTGTTGGGTGGTATAATTCACTGCTGTAGGCACCAGTACTGCAATGGAACTCTGTGAACCTACAGTGCTAAGTTCTATTGCTCCTGTGGGAAGTCTATTTTGAGCAAAATCTTAGGCCAGTGGGAGATTCAACACATGGAGTGGGGTGGCAGTTAAACACAGGAGATTAGCTGTGAACCTGGGGATCTTTTGATTCAGATATATAAATGATCTAGTTTAACCTAATTATATTTCAGTATACCTTCATTTTATCTATGTGTGTGTATATACATACACAGACACACTCACATACACATAGTTTTGGCATTTTAAAAAAGGAAAATTTAAAGTTAATACAATGGCATTTTGGTCTAGACACTTCAGTTATACAAGTAATTAATCATTTCATTTTTTCTTGTTTTTGTTGTCTTTAATGTGTAATATCTTATGCAGCATGGCTATATTTTTCATCATAATGAAGCTTTTGATATTTTTTTTTACTTTTTGTTGTTACTTTAAAAAAATATTTGTTTAATCTTGTAAATGATTCCACATGTGAACAGTTTTTATGCAACAAGTAAAAACAAAAACAAAAAAAAAATTGCTTAATGCACACCAGCACTTAATGAATATTTTCTTTTTTCGTCTATTTAACATCATGTAGCTTTGGCTTTTAAAGATATTTTAAAACCTTGTGCTATATTATATATAAACTTGCAGAGTTTCTCATTTCTTACTTTAGCTTTAATAGTTTAAGTTCTTCATTATTCTTTTTCTGTTTCAGAATATCTTTAGTTTTATGAATTAAAACAATCAAAATATTGGTGCACCCTTTTGCTTATGAAAATATTTTATAATTAAGCAAACTGCAAATACCTCTGCTTCTTGTTAATTTGTTTTTTCTCTTTTTAAGGTGAATATGCTGTCAGTTTCATCCCTAAAGAAAATGGAACTCACCTTGTCCATGTTACTTTCGATGGTTGTCACATCCCAGGCAGTCCTTTCAGAGTACTTGTTGGCAAAGTTGATGCTGATCCAGGAAGGGTCACTGCTTACGGAGAAGGCTTATATCAAGGACGTACACGTAAGTAACTATTAGTCTTTGACTTGGAGCAATATTGTCTTAAGGCATGGGCACACTAGGCTGTTTCCCAGAAGTCCCTGAAATCCCAGTGATGCTAAGATGGCTCTGACTTGGAAGCTAGTTCTGTTTGCTATCAATTTGAAGGAAATTGTTGAATCTTTTGTTTCGGTCATTACACTGCAGCCATGCTGGAGCACCACCTTCAAGAGTTTCTAGTTGAATAAATCAAACCCAATACCTTTTATTATTATTATTTTTTTAAAGCCTGGTACTTATTTTATTGGTCTTTTTGCTGAACCTCTAAGTTATGGGGATGTAAACAAACCAAGCAGTTGTGGAGGACCACTCACAATGAGCTTCTTTTCAGTTTTTCTCTACCAAATCTACTTGTGAGGCTATAAGATGACATTTACCCAAGGTGCCACGCAGTCTGACTGAACTTGAAACTATGTGGTTGGGAAGCAAGCTTCTCAACCACATATGTCCCTATATTGAACTTCTTGATTCGTTCAAACAAGTTTTCCAATTTAGCCTCCTCCAAATTTTTTCTCTCTAAATCCATTGAAGAACATTATTTGTAAGAGTCAATTTTGATGGAACTTTGTATTCTAAATGAAAAAAATTTTTTTTTTTTAAATACGGATTATTTTAAAGGATTTTGCAGATTATTTAAAAATTTAATTTCAGAATAATAAACAGAAAATTTGAATTTCATATTTTAATGAAATATCTAATTTCTATATTACCTTGTATAGATGTATCTAAAACTAAGATATGTTTGTGTTGGCCAGTGATATGGCATTTTAAATGTAAAAATATTTTTTTGTAGTTTTTATTTTTATGCCATTGGAATCCGTTTTCAAATATCTAATTTTTTTTTATTTAAAAAAAGAGATGGCAGTTAACTTTCTAATAGACTCTTTGACTGCAATTCACCTAAGACCATACCTAGTTTTATAAGGCAAAGCTCATTTTAAATTACTCATCTTTTAATAATTTTGCATTCAGAAAATAAAAAAAGTTAATTTAAAACCCTCTAGGTAATATATTTCTTGATGTATGGTCGCAAAGGTATTAAGCTGTTGCTAAAAACCTACAGTGCAAATGAAAGCTTAATGTGGTTTGAATTTCGTTTTTGTAGGTCAAGTAGCCAAATTCATAATTAGCACAGTTAATGCCGGCTCTGGTGCATTAGCCGTTACTGTTGAAGGCCCATCTAAGGTGAAATTAGACTGCCGAGAAGTTGAAGAAGGATATGAATTCAGCTACACACCAACAGCACCCGGAGACTATCTTATTAATATCCGTTATGGTGGAGTTGGTATTGCTGGTTCTCCATTCAAAGCAAAGATTACAGGTAGGCTCTCTCTTTCTCCTCTCCTCTCTCTCTCTTTTTCTTCTCTCTTTTCTTTCTCTCTCTCCTCTTTCTCTCTCTCTCTCTCTTTTTTCTCTCTCTCCCTTTCTCTTTCTCTCTCTCTCTCCCTTTCTCTTTCTCTCCCTTTCTCTTTCTCTCCCTTTCTCTTTCTCTCCCTTTCTCTTTCTCTCCCTTTCTCTTTCTCTCCCTTTCTCTTTCTCTCCCTTTCTCTTTCTCTCCCTTTCTCTTTCTCTCCCTTTCTCTTTCTCTCCCTTTCTCTTTCTCTCCCTTTCTCTCCCTTTCTCTCCCTTTCTCTTTCTCTCTCTTTCTCTCTCTTTCTCTCTCTTTCTCTCTCTTTCTCTCTCTTTCTCTCTCTTTCTCTCTCTTTCTCTCTCTTTCTCTCTCTTTCT
>NC_068995.1:14354488-14357555 GCF_001194135.2 Octopus bimaculoides
TCTCTTTCTCTCCCTTTCTCTTTCTCTCCCTTTCTCTTTCTCTCTCTTTCTCTCCCTTTCTCTTTCTCTCCCTTTCTCTTTCTCTCCCTTTCTCTTTCTCTCCCTTTCTCTTTCTCTATATTCTCATGAGTGAGTGATGGTTAAACAAGTATAAGGAGTAGGTGTGATGTATTAAAAAAAAAGATAAAAACCTTTTTAAATTATACAATTGAACATTGATTATCTGAATGAAGCAGGCAGCGCATTTTGTTTGAATAACTGATTGTTTAGATATGTGATTTTGTCTTAAAAGAAGCTATACTAAACATTGAGATCCTGGATAATCTGAGATTCAGATATTAAATGTTCAGTTAACTGAGAGCTGGGCTACAAGTAGTTTATTGAAATGTGAATTGAGAAACAACCACCAATGCTATGATGTTATGTTGTAAAGAATCCTTAGAATATTTAGGCCAGATATAACTAGCTCAAAAGCTAAAGGACTACTTGTTTTATGTTCAAATTGGCCAGGTCTAGCATCTCTCACCTACCTGACAATGTCATTCTGAGAATAATGACATCATTAAAACCTTGAAGCTACATGATAATGTGGGATTTATTCAAAATGGTGAATAAATTAAGAATTACATTTGACACGGCAAACTGAACGCTAAATTGTTAGAACTCATCCAAGCTTTTAATTTTGTTTCCTTCATATATAAAAAGCCCCAAACTGTTAACAATGTAGGTGTTATATGCAATGTAGTAAACTTGAATTGCAAATGTTTTAAAAATTTGACTTTGTTTCTGTTTTTAGGTGATGGCCATGCTTCTGGATTCCATGAGCAAGCTTCAGTTGTTGTAGAGACTGTCACTAAAACCAGCACAACTACTCGCTTCAGTGGTGTACAGCAATACCAATCTGATCCCAGTAAAGTTGTTGCTCGTGGTAATGGATTAAACTCTGCAGTTCGTGGCAAGGCTAACACTTTCACCATTGATACTACCAATGCTGGTAAGTACTTTGTCACTTTTTACTTTATGATTTTTAACATTAGCTGAGGGTCACAGATTGTGTGGATGATTTTTAAGCTTGCTCTTTGGCTTATGTCTCTCTTAAGAAATAGTTCTTATTTCTGGTTTCCATCATCATCATCATCGTTTAACGTCCACTTTCCATGCTAGCATGGGTTGGACGATTTGACTGAGGACTGGTGAACCAGATGGCTACACCAAGCTCCAATCAGATTTGGTAGTTTCTACAGCTGGATGCTCTTCCTAACGCCAAACACTTCCATAAGTGTGTAAAAGATGCTCCATCTTTTGGATAGTAAAACAATAGAATCCAAAGAAACCAGTGACTAGTAAAACAAATGAGAACACTGGAATATATATATATGTACTGTGAGGAAGGAATGAAGTCTGTTTTTTCATCAGAGAACTAGAAGGGAAAAGTTAACTGATTAATATATTGGGATTAGTGAGAAAGACAGGGGAATTGGGGAAGTAACCAGTGTCAATAAAAAGGGCCAGAGTGAGGAAATAATAGAAGGAATGGCAAAGTGTTGGAGAGGGGAGGTAATGACAGGAAAACACTACATATGTCTGTAATTAATACACATGCACAAACATAAATATGTATGTGTAATGTGTGTATATTATATGGACCCTTGCACATTTATACATTGAAAACTGCACTGTGCCCCAGTATTGTATTTATATCTGACTCACTGGAAGGTCCTGTTGAATTGAGCATACCAGCATGGAAAAATGGCCTTAAATGATCATTCAGATATATGTAAATTTAAGTGAGATTCTTGTGGAAACCTTGTAGAATGCTGAATAAAATGGCAAGAGTTTCTAATGAAGAACTTATTTAAGCAATCATCTGACGAGGTGCATTCTATATGTGGGATGTAAGATAAATAACTGTGCACTTATGAACTACAGGTGCAAGAATGCATCGGATCAATTATAGAGGTTTTTAAATAATGAATGTCATTAATTTCATTTTCTATCATTTGTCTAAATAAATAAATCTTCTGGCCATGAATCCTGTTGAGGTCAACTTTGCCTTTCATCCAAGGCTGGTAAAGTATCAGACAAGCACTAGAGTAGATTTAATGGATTAACACTCTCTCCCTTGTGTGTGTGTATGTGTGATAGGATGTTCTTTCCAGGAAATATTCAGGATGGTATGAAGCTTGTATGCGTAGGATTCTCTCCAGCATAGATGGTTTCAACACTATTAAACTTGTTTCCTCTCTTCTGTTGTTGCAGGTGTCAATATAATGTTCGTTGGTATGCGAGGACCCAAAGGACCTTGT
This sequence comes from Octopus bimaculoides, assembly GCF_001194135.2. Lineage (NCBI taxonomy): Eukaryota > Metazoa > Mollusca > Cephalopoda > Octopoda > Octopodidae > Octopus > Octopus bimaculoides. The sequence goes on from NC_068995.1 coordinate 14,356,795, forward strand.
GAGGAATTAGTGGTGAAGCATCTTGGAAATAACCAGTACAATGTGTCTTATCTCGTGCAGGAAGTCGGAGAATATATGCTGATGGTGAAATGGGGCGATGATCACATCCCTGGCAGTCCATTCTGTGTAAAAGTTCAGTGAATCAATCTTACCTCCCATCCTCTTATTTTTCCCAATTTTGTTAAATGACCCCCACCCTCGCCACTTCCTTTTCATGACTTCCCCTGTCAACTTCCGAGAGTAACCTTTGTAACTTTTTTTTGAGTGCACGCGGAGTGAACCATGACACACCAACATCACTGTCGGATTATATCTGAATCTCAAGAAACCAGTTTCAGCCAATGATGCTACCCATCGATTCGATTATATTTTGAAGCTTCCTCATCCAACAGATGAAAACAAAATAATTTGTTACAAAATATATTCAATTTGCTATATTTTTTCTTCTTTTTTTTTTGAAAATGGTGCTTTTTTTTTTTATAAATATATAATACTTCTGTTGATTTCCTCGCAGTTTCGCTTGTCCACATTGACAAATTATATTTATTGGATTAAGCTTTCCTTACAAGCAATTACTGTTACTGAGCTTTATATTCTAGTCTTAAAATTGAAACTTTTTTGCAAATTTTTTTTTTATATATATTCTATAATGCTGAAGAAATATTGAGATTAATAAAAGGAAATTTATAATTTTTTTTTCTTACATGTATTGGAAACAAAGAAAATCAAACTATTTTTGTTAGTTATATTTGTACAAATTT
>NC_068995.1:14358172-14362331 GCF_001194135.2 Octopus bimaculoides
TTTTTTTTTTTTTTTTTTTTTTTTTTTTTTTTTTTTTTCTGAATTAAAAAGCGAAGATTAAGAGTGTATATGACCACTAATCCATCTGTATTGATCAGATTATCAAATGTTATATACTGCGGGTCACAATGTGCTTACAATTCTGCCTTGGTTACACCATTCTTTTCCACCTTGGCCCAAATTGTTTTAAATTATCTTCCCATCATGGAGGCCTTCTGAATGGCTTTTTCCAATCTTTTGGATTGCCACTTGTTAACTGCACAAATCCATCTGCTGTCTGTGAACTTCGCATGTCCACTCCAGCAGAAACGTGCTTTTGGTATTCTGCTATAACATTGTTCACTCTGCTTTGTTCCTGAATCACCTTATTTCAGATATGCTCTTATACACGAGGGACTACTACAAAGAGGTCAGGAACATTGATTGGCTACAACACAAAGGGCCATAGAAAAATCCATGCTAGGGTTACTAATTACATAGTTCCAATTTACCAGCTTTATTAGAATTATAAGTAATGTATGATCAAACTCCAGAGATTGGTGTTAGTCTATTAGCAAGACTTGTTTTATTTTGTAAAATTGGCAACAAAAAAAAAAGTCTAGTGAACTTGCTTATGAAAACATTTCAGACAGTCTATCATCAGGAGAAAGTTGGTAGGAGTGAATTTGAAGATGGACAATAGTTTTACATCCTCTAACTGGCTGCAAGCAGGATTATGGGAGCTTCATACATAAACAGGAAGTTATAGGTGTGAGAAGTAGAAGGAAACAAACATGGAAGAAGATAAATCATTAATTTATTTTATCAAAGGCAGTGAGCTGGCAAAATGCTTAGCTGTATTTTGTCTGTTTTGAGTTCAAATTCTGCCGAGGTCAACTTTGCCTTTCATCCTTTCAGGGTTGATAAATTGAATACCAGTGAAACACTGGGGTTGATGCAATCAACTATCCCCATCCCCTAAATTTTGGGCCTTCTGCCCAAAATAAGGATTTTTATCAACCTAATTCCCCACAAGCAGAATTGATTTCTCATCTTACCATTTATGATTTGAACATAAGTGTAAAAGGTTTCTTTAGGCACTCTCTGTAGCAAAATAGATTTTTTTAAGAGGTTGGTGGCCTCCATCTCAATCATTCTTTATTTGGGACTGGCTGACATCCTCGTTTAAATGAGACATGACTATGCAGTCCATCAAAGGTATCTGTGCAGGCTCCTGCATGTGACTAGATGCAGAGATTGAATGACCAATCTGGAATTACTGAACAGAAGGAACTGATAGAAATTATTATTTCCAACTTTGACACAAGGCCAGCAATATTTTAGGGTAAAGAAGATAGTTGATTACATGACGGGATACTTATTTTATTGACCCTGGAAAGGATGAAAGGTAACGTCATCTTCAGCAGAATTTGAAACTGGAACAAAAGGAGCTGAAATAAATACAGCTAAGTGTTTTACCTAACATGCTTATGACTCTGCTGGCTCACCACCTTGGAACTAATAGTAAAAAGAATAAAATAATTCAGTTAGCTGTGTTTATATCATCGTTTTCACATCCACTTTTCCATGCTGGCATGGATTGGTCAAAATTTGACAGATTTTCTATGGCCAAATGCCCTTCTTGTTGCCAACCTAGACCTGTTTGCCAAGTAGGGTAATATTTCTCCATGGCAGAGGTTTTTCAATGAAATGAATGACCCTTCTTGTATAATGATGATGCTTACTTAGAATTATCGCATGACTTCAAGACAAACATGCATGCACATATCCATATACAACTGGCTTCTTTCAGTTTCTACCTACTATGTCCATTCACAAGGCTTTGGTCAGCCTGGAGCAATAGTAGAGGACACTTGCCCAGGGTTAGATGCAGTGGGACTAAAAATTATGGTTGGAAAGCAAACTCTTGAACTACACAATCATGCTTGTATCCATTATATATTGAGAATAAATAATGGAAAGGTATTGAAAGGATTGCTGATTGGAAACCTTATAGAAAACAACTGCTGAGAAGACAAAGATATACAGGGTGTCCACAAGGTCTGGGTACATGGAGTAAATAAAATCATAACATAAACAATTACTTTAAGAAGTTATTTCTTATATTTATGTGTTAATCCCTATGTACCCAGACTTTGTGGACACCCTGTATAAAAGAATAATGTAAAACCTGACAAATCTGATGATAGACATGGACTGATGTACAGTACAGTACTGTACGAAATTTAGGGCTAAGTGGGATAGACTTCAAGCCCTAGGACTTGTACAGCTGGAGCTTCATCCAATTTCCATATATATAATGACATTGTAATGTTCCTTCTTGAATAGAACACTGGTCTGTTGCCGATTTCACTTCCCAGTTATTACTGGAACTTATTTACAGTTGAATGAGCTGGAATAATGCGAGATGAAATACTCAAGAACAAACACACTGACTTATCCAATAATCAAAACCACTATCATAACTAAATAACACAAGATATTGATTTCAAATTTTGGCACAAGGCCAGTAGTTTCAGGAGGAGTGGGGTAAGTTGATTAGATTGGTGCCAGTGTTCAACTGGTACTTAATTTTCTTGATCCCCAAAAGGATGAAAGATAAAGTTGAGCTCAGAACACGAAGACAGACTAAATGCAGCCAAGCATTTTACCCAGCACACTACTAATATTACCACCTCACTGTCTTAAACACCACAAGATATTTATTTCGAATTCTGGCACAAGGCCAGCAATTTCAGGGGAGTGGGTAGGATTGATCTAATCAAACTCAGCCAGAATACCATTGGTCATAGGCACAAGTATGGCTGTATGGTTAAGTTTGTTCTGTGTGTGATTCCATATTCAATTCCACTGGACAGCAGAACCTTGAGCAAGTATCTTCTAGCACTTTACTGCCACTTTATTTAATCAACACTAAAATAATGAAAGGCAAATTTGACACCAATGGTATTTGTTCTCAGATATACCACAAGGTATTTTTGCAATGCTCTAATGATTCTAACATCCATCAGTCTCAATAATGGTTTCAAATTTTGGCACAAGGCCAGTAATTTTAGGGGCAGGGGATTGGTCAATTATATCGACCCCCTGTAATTGACCAGTACTTATCTTACTCCTAAAAGGATGAAAGGCAAAGTCAGTCTCAGCAGTGTTTGAACTCAGAGCATAAAGAGTCAAAAAGAAATACTGCTATGCATTTTGTCTGACATGCTACTGATTCTGTCAGCCCACTACTGTCTTATATAATTCTTTCTACTATTGGTACAAGGCCTGACATTTTGGGAAAGAGGGCTAATCAATCACATTGACCCTCAGTATTCACCTGGTACTGACTTTATCAACTCTGAAAGAATAAAAGGTAAAGTTGACCCCAGCATGGTTTGAACTCATGAAGTGCTGAAAGAAATGCAAAGCATATTGTCCAACATTGCTAATGATTCTGCCAGTTCACCACCTTTGATAATCCTTTTTATTATATTGGCACAAGACCTGAAATTTTGTGGTGAGGGGCTAGTTGACCCTGGTGCTCACCTGGTACTTAATTGATTGACCTCAAAAGGATGAAAGACAAAGTTAACCTCAGCAGAATTTGAACTCAGAATGTAAAAACAGGCAAAATGTTGCTAAACGTTTTACCTGTGATGCTAAGAATTCTGCCAGCCGCTGTCTTATATAATCTTTTCTACTATAGCCACAAGGCCTGAAATTTTAAAGGAAGAGGGGCCAGTTGATTACATTCAACGCTAGTACTCAACTGGTACTTATTTTATCAACCCTAAGAGGATGAAAGACAAAGTTGACCTCAGCAGTGTTTGAACATCATCATCATCGTTTAACGTCCACTTTCCATGCTAGCATGGGTTGGACGATTTGACTGAGGACTGGTGAACCAGATGGCTACACCAGGCTCCAATCTGATTTGGCAGAGTTTCTACAGCTGGATGCCCTTCCTAACGCCAACCACTCCGAGAGTTTAGTGGGTGCTTTTACGTACCGCCAGCATGAAGGCCAGTCAGGCAGTACTGGCAACGGCCACGCTCATGTAAAAACTCAAAAGAAATACCATTAAGAATATAGTCCAATACACTAACAATTCTGCCAGTTCACAACCTGAACTAATAATAACCAGAGCTCAATAATGACAACAGCTGTTTTGCAG
>NC_068995.1:14363378-14369062 GCF_001194135.2 Octopus bimaculoides
CGGAGAACATGGGCGCGGCAAAAGGGTCATCCACACCAAGACGCCGGTGTATTATAGTGGACGGGGCCACTCATCCCGAATCATCGCGCTCATTGGGATGCTCCGGTTTTTATAGTGGGCAGCGCCACCGCCGATTTTCTACGAGGCTCCGAACGACCGAACAGAGGATCAAGTAGGGTCCCGACATTCATGGACAGGATCACGCGTCCAGGGGGTGAATCCATCCACCTGTGGGATTGGCTGCTATCCCTCGATGCACGGATCATAACCGCACCTAAACGCCCGTTGTTTTCAAGTGGCCGGTGCCACCTTGCACCGAAGGCTGCGCGCTTGCGTACTGAGGTCGATCTAATTGACTGGCGCCCTCCCCAAAAATTTCGGGTCTTGTGCCTACAGTAGAAAAGAAAAGAACATTTGCATAGGTGAAGTGATGGGTGTTTAATTTGTGACAGCAAATATTTAAAAAACTAGATGTCATTCACACTGCTAAGCACTCAGCCATGAAGAAGTTAGTTGTAGTGGTTGTAATAGTAGTAATGGTGATGGTAGTGGTAGTAATAGTAGTAGTAGTGCCTAGACAGTAGGTCGATGGTCCAGTAACTTAGCCTCAACACGTGTTAGCCATTGTGCCTTCTTTAGTTGACCGTAAATATTCTAAAATGTTGTAAATCCTCTTTCAAACACAAGAAATGACCTAAATACATGGCTGAAAATATGAATACATACATAATATATATATACACAAATATATATGTATGTAACAGGCTGAAACTTCAAAGTCACTGTCAACAATATTTTTGTTTAAGAATAAAACTTGTAACCTACAAAAGTATAGAGTAAACCCTCAGATCAATGTAAAGTTGCTTTTATAAATAAAGATAAAAACATCATCATCATCACCATCATCATTATCATCAAATATCTTCATCATTATCATCATCATCATTATCTTTGTAATGCCCCATTTTCTTTGGTTGCATGTGTCAGAGGAATTCATTAAGGCAGATTTTTCTATGGCCAGATGCCCCTTCCTGTCAGCAACCCTCACCTGATTCCAAGGAAGGTAATATTTCCTCATGGCCAGGAAATGTTTTCACAACAGATTGAAAATGAAGGACACCATCTGCATAACAGTGATGCTCATTTACGACTATCGCACAATGTCAAGACAAGGGGACACAAACATACACATTCCACTTGCTAAATCCACTCACAAGGCTTTGGTCATCCAAAGGCTATATATATATATATATATGTATATATATATATATATATATATATATATGGATATAAGCTGAGTGAAGACGCAGTTCATTTACATATCCGTGGCCACTTGTATAGTTATGCCAGGAGTACCGACACTGATGAAGGCAATAGGTAATGTCTTTTTATTACTTTAAGCCCGAAACATGATCATGTATGTGGTTAACTGGAGTTTTGGTTCATTTTCTTTCTTTTACTAGCCTTTTATGTAGTGTGTTTCTCTTGGAGAACTTATAGCAGTAATAGTGTCTCTTGACGTCTATTTTTCAGTGTGCGGTGAGGCACAAGCCAAACCCTTGTTATCATTATATATATATATAAGGATTTACTTTTCATGATGAGATAAAAAAAACCAAGGCTGTGTATATTTTAGAACATTTATAAATATGTCTTACAGCTGTTTCCAGGATATTTATTATATCCCTTCATCAGAGACGGTGTGAGGGGATGGTTAAGCAATAGTTAATTTAGATAAGATAGGATATAGAAAGTGAATTGGAGGAACGAAAATAGATGTGAGATATGCAGGGATATTGTATTTGTAAAGCCATTGCATACACACACACACACACACACACACACACATACAATTGCTTGCCATGAATACAAGGCCTCATTCCTTTTGCATCTGATTACTTAGATAGGACTACTATCATAAAATTCTGTAAGTACAGCACTATCCATTTTAAGATTAATCTCTGACATCTAGAGAATTGAGGAATTTAATAAAACTTTTATATTCTCAGATAAAATGAAAATTCTATATGAAGAAGAGAAAGACATTTACAATCAACTCCTATTTATTGACTTAAAGCTAAAAAACACTAACTTTATATGCATGAAAAATAATCATAGTGCATACCATAGACTTGAGTGTTTAACTAAACATGAAGTGTATTTCACCCTCAAAGACCATAAGGAAAATATCCCCTTTAATCCAAAATAAATCAACCTCGCTAAAAATGAAATCAGATTAATTAGCAAACTGATTTTTTAAATAATATTAACAGTGGAATTATGGAAGTCATTAATTTCCAGCTATAGGAAATCTGCAGCACCATGACCAATTTGGTTTAAATTATTAGTAATAAAAATGAGTGCAAATTCAATCAATTTGATATCATTGAATGTTATCCTTCCATCTCTAAATCATTACTTACAGGCACTCTGATCTTTGCCAAAACATACAATACTGTAAATTACTATAACAGAAATTACTACGCAAGCCAAGAATCTCTTATTCTTTTTAACTCCTCCCTGAATTAAAAAGAACAGACAATTCTACTGGTTCGTTTAGTGTCAGTATGGGATTGTTCAATAGAGCAGAGACATGTGACTTGGATACAATTAAAAAGAGATTCACAGCTATTGGCCTATGTAGAGTTCATTGGTTTGCCTTATCATGACACACTAATGACCACATATTAAGTATATTTAGAAAAGAATTAATTAGAGCTTCAACAATTTCAGTTTTAAAATAACAATACTCACAAATAACAATATTCATGAGTGCGGTAATGTTTTAGAGCTTTCAGTCAATCTGTACCTAGGAAGTATGGTTCCAGTCTATGTTGGAGGAACACTAAGGTGTCCCTGCCAGAGGGCAATACTGGGCAAAGCTGTATGGAAGACCAGCAGTTGCCCAAGCAGCAAGTCCCCCATCTCCATGCAACTGGTATCACTCAACAGAAGGTCAAGGACAAATAAAGCTTGGCACCAATCTTATTACAGGTATTACCAGAAAGGAACTAAAGACAATGTCAGTATGCCTGAGTGACTCTAACTCTGGATTTGTCATTGATGAAACTGACCTAGTTATTGGTACAACCTTCTTTTTTTTATTGATGCTAGAAGGATGAAAGGATAAGTTGAACTTGGTTGGATTTGAATGCATGACATTTTATCTGATATGCTAACGATTTTGCCACCAGCTGCTCTAACATTTGACCTCAATACAGATAAGCATAAACTATATAGGAAACTAAGCAAAATGCTCAAATATGTCAAAAAATTCTTGTCACTGTTTGTAGTTTTCAAAAACCTAGCCAAAATTGTTAATGGACAAACCTCTGAGGTATTGTCAACTAAAAATAGCTTCAATGTAGCTGATCCCAACAATAATGCCCAGGTTCTCTCATGGTAAATAATGTAGTATTCTTTATCCCCACTTTAAAGCAGGAATAAATATAACCTTTTGGTATTAAAAATGCTTCTGTCAGTATTAGCTGCATGTTGTAAAAGAGAAGTAGATTTTGGTTTGTTTGTCACATCTATTATAAGGAGGAAATGAAGGGGATGAATTAACATATACATCACATTAACATATACATCACGAGGGAACCCGTGGAAGAGGTAGGCCCAGGAAGACCTGGGCTGAGGTGGTGAGGCAAGACCTTCGTACATTGGGCCTCACCGAGGCGATGACTACGGACCGAGACCTTTGGAAATGGGCTGTGCGTGAGAAGACCCGGCAAGCCAAGTAAGATCGTTGCCAGTGCCCCTGGACTGGTTCTTGTGCGGGTGGCACATGAGATGCACCATTTTGAGCGTGGCCGTTGCCAGTACCGCCTGACTGGCTCCTGTAGGATTTTCGAGCGAGATCGTTGCCAGTGCCCCTGGACTGGCTTGTGCGGGTGGCACATAAAAGACACCATTTCGAGCGTGGCCGTTTTCGTGCGGGTGACACGTAAAAGCACCCACTACACTCTCTGAGTGGTTGGCATTAGGAAGGGCATCCAGCTGTAGAAACTCTGCCAAATCAGACTGGAGCCTGGTGTTGCCATCCGGTTTCACCAGTCCTCAGTCAAATCGTCCAACCCATGCTAGCATGGAAAGCGGACGTTAAACGATGATGATGATCACAACGTATCTTTAGAAGAAGGGGAGAAGAAAAAGTTGTTCTTGACAGAGAAGTACAGTGAGTGTGTGTGTGTGTGTGTGAGAGAGAGAGAGAGAGAGATAAAAGTACAGAGAGAGAGAGGGTTTGTGTGTGTATTGTGTGTTAAAGATAGATAGATAGGAAGTGTTGTCATCATAGTAACTAACAAGTTTTGATTAAAAATGTGGGTATTTAAAGTGCAAGTCTGTCAACACAACACAATACTGACTTCAGAAAAAGACTATATGTTTGTATATAATATATATAGTTATGTTTTTTGGTTGTTTGTGAGTGTGTTTCAGTCACTTTAAAAAAAAGACTTTCAATTTGAACAATTTATGAAAGTACATTCATGATTAATAAATATTCTAACTGCCAGCATAGCAACAGGCAACAACCTAGTTACATATTTGTGAGTGAGTGTGTGTGTGTGTGTGTGTGTGCACGTGCGTATTTATGTACATATGTATGCATGTATACACAAGTCTGTGTGGTAAAAAGTTTGCTTCCCAGCCAAATGGTTTGGGATTTCAGTTCCACTGCATGGAACCTCGGGAAACTGTCTTCTACTACAGTCACAGACTAACAAAAGCTTTGTAAGTGTATATGGTGGATAGAAAGTGAAGAAGCCTGTTGCATATATCTATCTATCTATCTATATCTATCTATCTATCTATCTATCTATCTATCTATCTACCTATCTATCTATTTATCTATCTATCTATATATATATATATATATATATATATATATATATATATATATATATATATGTATGTATATGTATGTATGTATATATATATATATATATATATATATATGTATGTATGTATATATACACACATGTGTATGTACATCTGTGTGTATGTGTGTGTGAGAGTGTGTATGTGTATGTGTGTGTGTGTGTGTGTGTAAGTCTTTTACTGTCTCATGCCTTGACTTCACAAGATATATATATATATATACATATATATATTCATACATATAATATACATAATACAATAGGAAAATAGAAACCTTTTGGTATCATTTATATACACCTATCTATATCTATATCTACACACATGCACACATATACATATATATAGTTAAATGAAGAAAAGAAAATGGGGAGTTGAAAGTTGATAATTATTTATTGTTAACAAATTGGTAATCTTTACTTCTTACAGCCATTTCCATTAGTTCTCAATAATTCACACACACACACACACACACACACACACACACAAGCACATATATATATGTAATGTAACCTCGTGGGCATCGGTACCATTTTCCTCTTTCTCCGTTCTTCCATTCTCCGAACTTTCCATCTTTCCGACGAAGGGCTACGCCCGAAACGTCATACACTCTCTCTTTCCTTTCCTGAGCGTCCAATAATACTATCCATATCACGTCCTCACTTTGTTGTTTTTTTGTTTTTTTGTTATTGTTTTTTTAAACTATATATATATATATATATATATATGCACACACACAAGAATGTATATATGTAGTAAACTAGAATTTAAATCATATACATATATATTTATTTATCTATCTA
>NC_068995.1:14369589-14370342 GCF_001194135.2 Octopus bimaculoides
TATATATATATATATGCACACACACAAGAATGTATATATGTATGTATATTTACATATATGCATAATTCATTAGGGGTTTGATTTATCTACACCAGTGACTCAGTGAACTCAATAAAGAACTTCTTCGTATATTATTGGTCACTACATTCTAAACTATTTCGTATGACACGAAGGAACGTTGAAAAATGAAATAGCAAACCTATATACATCACTGTTCATGGTAATGGAATCTCAGACATGTGAAAGTAGATAGATTTCCATGCTTGGTTACAAGCAGTTCTTTTTTTGGACCAGCGCCAAGCTGTGGAGATGTTTACCAGAATGAATAACTATCAAGCTGTACAGATGTTAAAGGATGGAAAGATATTTTGTGGCTTAAGGGAAATTATAGACCTTTTGATTTGTGCATGTGTGTGCTTCTCTCTGTGTGTGTATGTGGGTGGTGTATATGTGTGTGTTTCTTTATGTGTCACTGTGTATGCGTGTGTATTTGTGTGTGTATGTGGTTGTATATATATATATATATATATATATATATATATCATCATCATCATCATCTTCGTTTAACGTCCGCTTTCCATGCTAGCATGGGTTGGACGATTTGACTGAGTACTGGTGAAACCAGATGGCTACACCAGGCTCCAATCTGATTTGGCAGAGTTTCTACAGCTGGATGCCATTCCTAACGCCAACCACTCAGAGAGTGTAGTGGGTGCTTTTACGTGTCACCCGCATGTATACATATATACATAT
>NC_068995.1:14374954-14379885 GCF_001194135.2 Octopus bimaculoides
TATATATAACAAAATATTTTATTTTCTCTCTCATATATATATATATATATTACAAAATATTTTTATTTTCTCTTTCATTGCTTAAAATAAACCCTGACCTAAAACCTGAAACTAATCCTCTAATTTATCAGAAACAGATGTATATTACCCATCTCTTCCCTAAATATCATGATACATAACATTCCTTAAGGGGTTTTGCCTAAAATCACCAACTTTTTTAAGATTTTGCCACCTTTACGAGTCAGCAATGGAGCCTCTATGTGGTTAACACACATGCTAGAAAGAGTAGCCAAATCTCCCTCAAATAATGATGCACTTTCCTCCCTTAGAAAAGTCAAAGGACACATCAGATAGGGTTGTGGTCCTGAGTTTCTTGCAACATAGGTAAAAAAAAAAAAGAAATTTAGATGGTCAGGACTGACTACTACTACTACGACTACTACGACTACTACGACTACTACTACTACTACTACTGCCACTGCCGCTGCGCCGCCGCCGCCACCACCACCACCACCACTACTACTACTTCTATTACTACAAAGCACTATAGTTATGTAGTTCATATCATATTACAGTTAATGTACTACATACTATACTCTAGTTCAGGGCTCGGGGAACTTTTTAACCAATTACCCCAAAATATATTTATTTATACCCACGTTACCTCAGCTTGCTTACCAACCACATGGTTCCGGGTTCAGCCCCACTGCGTGGCATCTTGGGCAAGTATCTTCTACTATAGCCTCGGGCCGACCAAAGCCTTGTGAGTGGATTTGGTAGACGGAAACTGAAAGAAGCCTGTCGTATATATGTATATATATATGTATATGTATGTGTTTGTGTGTCTGTGTTTGTCCCCCCAACATCGCTTGACAACCGATGCTGGTGTGTTTACGTCCCCGTAACTTAACGGTTCGGCAAAAGAGACCGATAGAATAAGTACTAGGCTTACAAAGAATAAGTCCTGAGGTCGATTTGCTCGACTAAAGGTGGTGCTCCAGCATGGCCACAGTCAAAAGTAAAAGAGTAAAAGAGAGTAACAGTGAATACATTCTTTTTTATATAATTTTACTTATGTCTAATAAGTCCTCATTAACCCCAAGAATTTCATGTATATCCCGCTTGGGGTAGTTTACCCTGGTTCACCGACCCCTGCTCTAGTTCATATGCCACACACTACACTCTAGTTCATAGACTATGTGTGATCCAAAAGTTAATATACCACACACCTGAAGGCAGCGAACTGGCAGAACCATTAGCATTGCCAGGCAAAATGTTCAGTGGCATTTTGTGCATCTGTATGTTCTGAGTTCAAATTCCACTGAGGTCCACTTTGTCCTTCATGTTTTTGGAGTTGATAAAATAAGCACCAGTTAATCACAGGGATTGAGGTAATCAACTTGCAGTCTCCCTGTAGTCATGAATGACCATGGGATTGCACCTAGAAAGTAACCCTCCGAGGCACAAGTCCAGGCAAGGTTGTTTATGGAAGACCAGCAGTCACCCATGCATACCAGCCTTCCCTCTCCATGCCGCTGGTATTATCCAAGGGTAAGGCAAAGGTTGATACAGCTTGGCACCAGTGATGTCACAACTCATTTCTACAGTTGAGTGAACTGGAGCAACATGACAATAAAGTGTCTTGCTCAAGAACACAACACACACAGCCTCGACCAGGTATTAAACTCACTACCTTATGACTGTGAGCCCAACAATCTAACCACTGAGCCATGCACCTCCACTGAAAGAAACCTGCCATACATAAATACAACAGGTTTCTTTATATACATCTGTGTGTGTGTGTGTGTGTATTTGTTTATTTAGTTTGGTGAAACAAAAAAAGGAGGTGGTCAAACTCTGCATAAGGCGTATATATATATATATATATATATATATATAATAGAAATATGTTACAAAAACAAAATAGAAACTACACGTGGAAATGTAAGGGGAAAGTAAGCAGAAAAATAAGCGAAAATGCACATTGGAAATCTCCAAAAAAGTTAAGGCCTTTTATGAAAAGTAACGATAAATGTATACAATTAGATGAACTGAGGTAGGAATAAAAGTAATAAAAGTCATTATTGTGAGTTGTTAAATAGATTTAAAAGCATACCGGTTTCGTAATAGTACTAGTCATTGCTTTGAGTACATACCGAATTCTGAACGGTGTCAAGTCTATTAGTCCCTTAGTAAAAAGATTGTGTGTAAGGAAGGTAAGTAGTTCTGGATTTGGTGCAATTAGGGTAGATCTGGATTTGTAATGTGAATGGTGTATGGGATGTATAGGGGTAAGTGATATTAAATGGAGGATTAGTAGTGTTCTATATTATGTTATGTGTTCATATTTAGTTGAGGAAGATATTTACTAATGAAAATTGCCTCTTTATTCATTCTTTGTTGTGCTAGGGGCCAGCAGCCTCAGCCCATTCAGCATGCTTATAAAAAAATGGTTCATTGAAACCATAGGATATGTGTGGACAATCTAGTGTGCTTATATGACCATCCTGTATGACTACAACATGGACAATCCAATATACTGCACAACCATCTTTTGTACAGAACTGTTTAAAAATTCAATTAAGTATATTATTATTAATTACATGTATTACAAAAAGAAGGTGGCATTAATTAATTCTACCAGTACAGGTGCTTTTATGTGGTGCTGGCACAAGTAAAATGCACTTGTGTTGGTGTCACATAAAATGCACTTGTGTTGGTGTCACATAAAATGCACTTGTGTTGGTGTCACATAAAATGCACTTGTGTTGGTGTCACATAAAATGTACTTGTGCCAGTGGCACATAAAAAGCACCCTGCACACTCTGTAAAGTGGTTGGCATTAGGAAAGGCACTGATCAATGGTTCTCAATCAGGGTCCATATGGCCCTTGGAGGTCCATTTAACATTGTGTGTGTGTGTGTGTGTGTGTGTGTGTGTGTGTGTGTGTATATACTACGGCACTCTGTTGGTTACGACAATGAAGGTTCCAGTTGATCCAATCAATGGAACAGCCTTTGTTCCATTGATTGGATCAACTGGAACCTTCATTGTCGTAACCAACAGAGTGCCGTAGTACATTTAAATGAACGTGCAAGTAGCTGAGCACGCCACAGACGTGTGTACCCTTAATGTAGTTCTCGGGGAGATTCAATGCCAAAACAGACAACTGGAGCCTGGACAGCTCTCTGGCTGGCCATTTCCTGTCAAACCGTCCAACCCATGCCAGCATGGTAAATGGATGCTAAACAATGATAATGATGACATAACGTTTTGGATGGTTGAACTACCTTTTGGTAAATGCAAAGTGGTTCCTGGTTGCTTTCCTCTGTCTCTGTAATCTTGGTAATTTTAACGCTGCAAAATAGTGTTGAGCATTTGGAGTGGCTCTGTAGTCTGTTGATCTTTGAAATTACCAGAAGCAATAAATGTCAGGATGATTTTCAAAGATGAAGGTCAACATGAAGCTGAAGGTTATCAGAGAAATGAGAAATGCGCACAAGACTGTTTCCTGACAGTAGCTGCTTAGGTTTAGCAGAAGAATGAGGAAGCTGGCAAATGATGTAGCATCTGGGTAGATTAAGTTTGATGGGCAGCAAGCAAGCTAGACTAGCAGTATAGGTATAATAGCTGGGATGATTGGTAGGGAAAGATATAGAAGGAGAGTTTCTTGAGATGTTAACAACAGTGTCATATATAATGTGATGTGATGCTGCATGGTCATAAGAAAACTTGTGACAGCAGGAGTTGAGTAAAGATCTGTTTGATGTATGAAATTAAATCACATGAAAGAAAGACAGAGGTACAAGTGAAGTGAGAAAGTGTAAATGGGCATTAAAAATCAAAGGTATCAACCATTTCTTGTGATGCAGGCTGAATGATAAAGAAAAAAACCTGTCGTGAAGCAAAAGGTATCATGTTACCCAAGAGAAACGGCGAGAGAATTGTTTGTCGGTAGGAGAGGAAAGTGATAATTGATGTAGCACCTGAGTAGATCAAGTTTGACAGGTAGCTAGCTAGACTAGCTATTTAGGTAGAATAACTGGATGGTTGGCAGGTATAAACGTACAAAGAAAGTTCTTGAGGCATTAAATGATGTTTT
Source organism: Octopus bimaculoides (assembly GCF_001194135.2). Taxonomy (NCBI): domain Eukaryota; kingdom Metazoa; phylum Mollusca; class Cephalopoda; order Octopoda; family Octopodidae; genus Octopus; species Octopus bimaculoides. The sequence continues at coordinate 14,379,057 of NC_068995.1, forward strand.
TCAAGAAACTTTCTAATGATAGAACAGACAAAGCTGAATAGTCTTATCTGTTGAATAGACTATGTTTTATTTATCATGTTTTATGCTATTATAATAAATAATTGGTTATCACACCTTACGCTACTTCAATAAATAGTTGGAGTTACCTTGGGCAAGTGTTTTCATATGTAGCCTTGGGCTGACCAAAACCTCGTAAGTGGATTTGGTAGATGGAAACTGAAAGAAACTTGCCATGTGTGTGTGAGAGACGTATATGTATGTGTCTGTGTATTTTTGTGAGTGTGTGTACGTGTGTGTGTGTGTGTGTGTGTGTGTGTGTGTGTTTAATTGTGCTCTTGTCTTGACATCATGTGATGACTGTAAATGAGCATCCCTGTCATACAAGCAAGGTTGTACGTTTCCTGTCTCCCGACTGGAAGCTAGGTGTTTTGGGAGATGTGAGAAACACCATATAAAATAACAATCAATGGTTCTTTGCCCATCAGAACTTCAAGAAAAGCAACAACATTGCTTTTCTTGAACGTTGTTGCATCTGACAACAGCAAAAACCTCCACTGTGCCAGTCTGGCTCCAAAACCTCCCTCATTTCTTTAGCATTTAAACTGGCCATATCTGGCCCAAATATTCTATCTGTTTTATGCCCAAACTGGCCAGATCTGGCTTCTCACTTCTATCATTCTAAAAATAAACAATCACATCATTGAAATCTCGAAACTACAAGATAACGTATGATTAATTAACTTGTGAATAAATAAGCATTACATTTGACAGGTTAAGCTGAATGCTTCAAGGGTTAATAATGCTGTTGCAGCATCAAAGACTGGTTCTT
>NC_068995.1:14380586-14381867 GCF_001194135.2 Octopus bimaculoides
AGAGAGTATTTAAACAGAGTCATCCACCATATAGCAGCAGCTGGGACCAACAGATGTTTAAATCATCATAGTCTTCATCATCACCATCAGCATCAATGTGTCATCACTGCGTTAGAAGAAGAAAAGGATGATGATGATAATGATGGTAGTGGTGGTGGTAGGGGTGGTGGTGGTGATGGTGATGATGATGATGAGGAGGAGGAGGAGGAGGGGGAGGGATGTGTAAGATGATGTCAGTTAAAAAAACTACCTAACTGAAGCCGTATGCTGTATTAAACATTCGTTAATGAAACTAGCAGGAGTTAAGAGATTTAGCTCTGATTTGACTGCAATGCATACAGATGTGTTGAATTAAAATTATACAGTAACATATGTCTTTTATTAAAACAGGGTTTAATTCAGGAAGGTTATTGCAGTTTAAAGAAAAATGAAGTCAGAAGAGGAAGGAAGGAAGCAAAGAAGGAAGGGAGGAAGGAAGAATTAGGCATTTTAATGAGAAGAAAATTAATTAGAAAATAATACATAAAAATAATACATTTTTTCCTCATTACATTGCTTGAATTAGGAAAAGATATAGATTCTAAAGTCAGTGATATGCAGATGCCAAAATCAGTAAAGGGGTTTAGATAAAAAGAGAATAGTTTTGCAAACTATATTTAAATATAGATTAACTTTGCCTTCTATTCTTCCACATACCATATTCATTTGTGTGTAAGACCCATTTGTACATAAAGCATTCCTATAAATACGACACTGAAATCTCATGTGTATAATATGCACTGATTTTTCTTTAGTTTAATGCTGTATGGAAAAAGAGAGCTTAGTCAGATTTATTATAATTGCTGTATAAAATACAAAGTTCATGCATTCTAAATGAAACTAAGCAAATTTGGAAGTGACCATTGAACTTAATGAATGTATCATAACAGAATACCTGCTGTAAGTTCAATGTGGGAAAAATCACATGACCGTGTTTTTTTTCATGAAAAGGAAAATAATTTCATTTTATAAACAGGCATTTGGCTGTGGCCATGCTGGAGCACCGCCTTTAGTCAAACAAATCGACCCTAGGACTTATTCTTTGTAAGCCTAGTACTTATTCTATCGGTCTCTTCTGTTGAACCACTAACTTATGGAGTTGTAAACACACCAACATCAGTTGTCAAGTGATGGTAGGGGGACAAACACAGACACATAAATACATACATACACACACACACACACACACACACACACACACACATATATATATATATATATATATATATATATATATATATA
>NC_068995.1:14381877-14383882 GCF_001194135.2 Octopus bimaculoides
AGCCTAGTACTTATTCTATCGGTCTCTTCTGTTGAACCACTAACTTATGGAGTTGTAAACACACCAACATCAGTTGTCAAGTGATGGTAGGGGGACAAACACAGACACATAAATACATACATACACACACACACACACACACACACACACACACACATATATATATATATATATATATATATATATATATATACAATGGGGCTTCTTTCAGTTTCCATTTTCCAAATCCACTCACAAGGCTTTGGTTGGCCCGAGGCTATAATAGAAGACACTTGACTGAGGTCCCACGCAGTGGAACTGAACCCGGATACTAAATGATGATGATAACATTGTAGGGTATGTGTGAGAAGTTGGATCTGATCAATTTTAACATAAAACAGGTTGAATATATGGGTTGGATATGACCAGATTAAATGCTAATGGGTTAAGCATTTTCTACTAATGTTTTGCAAGCAACCAATGCTGTGTGAGGTGAATTTGGTAATCTGAAACTGCCGGAAACTCACCATGTACACAAATGTCAATGAATATTGATATTTCTCAGCCATCATCAGTTAAGCAATAATGGTGATGTGGATATCCATTATTGACATTATGACTGGTTGCTCTGCACTTCCAAACCCCTTGCTTGTAAAATGGAAAGCATTAGCAAGAAGAAGAAGAAGAAGAAGAAGAAGAAGAAGAAGAAGAAGAAGAAGAAGAAGAAGAGGAGAAGAAGAATCTCCTCCTCCCCCTCCTTCTTCTTCTTCTTCTAATGTTCTTTCTCTAAGCTAGCCTGGTTTGGACAATTTGACAGGATCTGGTGAACTGCAGGGTTGCATTGAGCTCCAGTGTCTGCATTGGTATGGTTTCTATGGCTGAATAATACCTTCTTAACACCGACCACTTTACAATGTCTACTGGGTGCTTTTTTCATGACCCCAGCACTAGTGAGGTGGCCAAGTAACTTGCAAAACCAGAAAAAATACCTCCTTGACTATTTGGGGGAGGAGAGTATATGAGTCAGGGAGGTTGCTTTGTGCCAGATGTTGAGCGGCTAAAGTATAATAGAGGGAAAAGCATAGGTGTCTTGCTGTAGAAAAGATACAAGGCTACCTTGCATTGTAAAGGCGAGTGAAAGTAGCAAGGGAGAAGGGAAAGATGGTAGTTGTGGGGTCTCAGAGCAAACTCTCAAGGAACACAAAGGTGAGTGTAGGGGATGATACAGACAATCAATCAGGGGCAGAATAGGTAGTTTCATATGAGTATGAGGGGAGAATAACAGATGGCTGAAAACGGGGCTAGAGATGACTGTAGTGCTTCGCTGTAAAAAATTTTGCTTCAGATAACTCCCTATCCAAAACCATGCTAATATGGTAAGACAGATTAAGGCAGTGAGCTAGCAGAAGTTTGTCCATTTTTACGTTCTGGTTTAAATTCCATCGAAGTTGACTTTGCTCTTCATCCTTTCGGAGGTGATAAAATAAGTACCAGTCATGCACTGTGGTTGATGTAATTGACTTATCCCCTCCACTAAAATTGCTGACCTTGTGTCAAAATTTGAAACCAGTATGGAAAAACAGATGAACCCATACACACTTACATACAATATCTATACACACATGCACGTACACAATCGCCATAATATATATATATATATATATATATATATATAGTTTTAGGGAAAAGAACCAAGGTTCATGAACTCATCGATGAAAATCCACTGTCATATATATTTAATACTGTGAAACTTAATTTAATTTTAATTTTTAATAAATTGATTTTAATTGAGTGTTTACCTGTAATTTTGGATTTTTATCCCTAATATTATTATTATTATCATCATCATCATCATCATCATCGTTTAACGTCCGCTTTCCATGCTAGCATGGGTTGGACGATTTGACTGAGGACTGGTGAAACCGGATGGCAACACCAGGCTCCAGTCTGATTTGGCAGAGTTTCTACAGCTGGATGCCCTTCCTAACGCCAACCACTCAGAGAGTGTAGTGGGTGCTTTTACGTG
>NC_068995.1:14386644-14387585 GCF_001194135.2 Octopus bimaculoides
TATATATATATATATATATATATTTATATATGGATTCAAGTAATCCAGTAGTACTCCTTAATATTGAGATATTTGAATTTTCTTATTGTTAGACTGGAGCCTGGTGCAGCCTTCTAGCTTGTCAGTTCTCAGTCAAACAATCCAACCCATGCCAGCATGGAAAGCGGACGTTAAATGACGATGATGATAATGATACTTTGCATTGTCATTGGATTAGCAAAACAATTATGAGAATGGAACCAAGGGATAAGTTCAACTTTCTCAGGAATTACTGGGTATGTCAGCTGGTATACATATATAAGCACAGGAGTGGCTGTGTAGTAAGAAGCTTGCTTCCCAACCACATGGTTCCGGGTTCAGTCCCACTGCATGGTACCTTGGGCAAGTGTCTTCTACTATAACCTCAGGCCAAACAAAGCCTTGTGAGTGGATTTGGTAGACGGAAACTGAAAGAAACGCATCGTATATATGTATATATTTATGTGTGTGTGTGTCTGTGTTTGTCTCCCCACTATTGCTTGGCAACCAATGTTGGTGTGCTTATGTCCCCGTAACTTAGAGGTTTGGCAACAGAGACCAATAGAATAAGTACTAGGCTTACAAGAATAAGTCCAGGGGTCTCTTTGTTCGACTAAAAGCAGTGCTTCAGCATGGCCACAGTCAAATGACTGAAACAAGTAAAAGAATATATATATGTACATATATATATATATATATATATATATATGGTTGGGCAGTTTAGCTTAATTGGTCGAGAGCACTGCAACACGTAATCACGGAGGTGTGAGTTCGAGTCTCATGGCTGGCCACCTACACTTTTTTCTGCAAAATAGGGGTATTTTATCCTATTCAGGCTATATTATTAGCATTATCCTGCGTTTGAGAATTTAAAATCACTTCTTTAACTTTCTAAGACATCTCAACGCTTCTAAAAGCAAACT
>NC_068995.1:14388470-14401519 GCF_001194135.2 Octopus bimaculoides
ACCCAAAGGGAGGATGTGGTGGGGAACATGGAACGCAAACAAACAAACAAAAAAAATTTAATCATTTTGTCTTTGATTTCTTAGATGCAAACCTTGGTTATCTGAATATCAGATTTTCTAAATTTCAATTTATCTAAACAAGATCTCCATACCCTGTGAATATTTACTTAGCCTCATCACTAAAACCACCACCACCATTACTACTACCACCACTGCTGCTGCTGCTGCTGCTACTACTACACCAGCACCACCACCATTACTACTACCACCACCACCACTGCTGCTGCTGCTGCTGCTACTACTACACCAGCACCACCACCATTACTACTACCACCACCATCACTGCTGCTAATACTACTACTACTACTACTACTACATATCAAGGATAGCACCAATTCACCTGTTTGTCAAGAATGGTTGCCAATTCACCCAGTTGTCAAGAATAAGTACAAATTCACTCAATTGCCAGAAACGGGTACATTTTCTGGGGAAATGGTCACCTTCAACTTACTCAGAAGGGCCAGGTTCTGATTTGAGTGATATTTGGTCACTTGCCAGCTATTTTTTAAGCTGGTCAAGCAACCACCCTTTTTCCTTAGCTTAATCACAACTTGTAGTAGTGTTGGTGGTAGTTGCAGTAGTAGTAGCAGCAGCAGTAGTTAAAAGTTTGAACTCCTGAACATGTGATTTCATAATGCATTTCTTAACCACCTCTCACTCTCTCTGGTTGGATAACCATGTACTTCCTCTGCAGCAAGGCATGTTTCTGTCTCTCTGTCCCACTCTAACCTTTCATCATCTGGCACAAGATCACCTCCTCCAATGCCCCCTCCCTTCTCGAAAATTCCTTATTTTGCAAGTTAGTTGGTGACTTGGCCAGTGCTGGTGCTACTTACAAAGCATCCAGTCCACAGTCTGAAGTGGTTGGCATTTGGAAGGGCATCCAGTTGTGAAAACCCATGCCAAAACTGACCTTGGCTGTGCTGATGCCACGTAAAAAGCACTCAGTCCACTCTGCTGGGCGGTCGGTTGTTAGGAAGGGCATCCAGCTGTAAAAACCATGCCAAGACAAACTCAGAAGTATGGTACAACCTTCTCACTGGCCAGCTCCTGTCAAACCATCCAAACTATGCCAACATGGAAGGAGGATGTGGCTCAGAGTTATAGTACAAGGCCCTAGGTGCCCTGCAGAAGCACTGAACCAAAACCATATGGTTGGGTAACACAGCCACACCTACACTTAATCATTTAGCATTCAGATTTCTTTGTTAAATCTAATCCTTATTTATTCCCATTGCTTTGAATTAATCATGCATTATTTTGTAACTTCAAGATTTTGATGTTTTAGTTTTAGAGTGACATTGTAGGATAGGTGTGAGAGGCTAAATCTTGTCATTCTGAACATAAAACAGAATATTTGGGCCTGATATGGCCAGTTTAACCCTACAGCATTCAGATTTCTTTGTTAAATCTAATGCTTATTCAAATTGTTTTGAATTAATCATGCATTATTTTGTAGCTTCAAGGTTTCAGTGGTGTGTTTGTATAGTTTTAGAATGACACTGTAGGGTAGATGTGAGAGATTGGATCCGGTCAGTTTTAACATCAAACAGATAAACTATTTGGACCGGATATGGCTGGATTAAATGCTGGATTAAATGATGGATCAAATGCTGAAGGGTTAAACAATAATAAAATAACTTAAGACATTTAAAAGGGCTACCTTCAATTGACTCAGGTTCCTTGTGGCCGTTTAACAATTCATAATCACTGTAAGAGAGGGGGATCTTCATATCATTGTACCGATAGATTTTCCAAGAAACACTTGTAGACTTGATCACCATTTTCCTGTAGGCGCCAGGTAAAGAATAATCTCTGGAAAAGAAAGGATAGTTTTTTTGGGTTCTTTTTTATCAATTAATCTGTAAGCTTAATCTTCAATTTTTTATCTTTTATTCATCTCAGTCATTGGATTGTGGCCATGCTGGGGCACCACCTTGATGGGTTTGTCTTTTATCTTTTACTTGTTTCAGTCATTAGACCGTGGCCATGCTGGAGCACTACCTTGGAACATTTTTTAGTTTAATGAATCAACCCCAGTACTTATTGTTTTTTAAGCCTGGTATTTATTTTATTGGTCTCTTTTGCCAAACCACTAAGTTATGAGGTATAAACACACCAACACCAGTTGTCAAGCACTAGTGAAGGGCAAACACAAACGCAAAGACATGTGTATGACAGGCTTCTTTCAGTTTCCATTCACCAAATCCACTCACAAAGCTTTGGTCAACCCAAGGTAATAGGAGAAGACACTTGTCCAAGGTACCATGCAAATCATACCTAACTGTCTTAAAAAAAGAGTGACATGATGGTCATGGTTGGAACATATTTGATCATAAAGTGTACTTGTAGAGGATCCAATGAGAGATTTTTTATGTGGTTACTCAGGCCTCTAGAAATAGCAATTAAATCTCCTACAAATCAAACCTTGTCTTTAAAAAAAGTAAGAATAATCCTTACTTTAAATACTATGTTTGAATAAAAGTCAGGATGGTCACAGCCTGAATGTTTTAGGCCAGTGACTCTCAACCATATGACCCCTCAGGGTCAATATAAAATCTTTCACAAGTGAAATAGTAAATTAGGTCTGCAATAGTTTTCATGGAGACCATGAAATAGTTTTTGATTTCGATATATTTATTGCAAAAAACAGTTCGGTTTCTTTCTCTGATGTTTTACATAATTCAGCCTACACAAGTGAAAATTCATCTTTCAAAATTCTTATTTTGAAAGAAGTATCTATAAAAGCAATGAATTTTTTTAAACAACGAATGGTTAGTGGGATCCACCAGACTGAAATAGTAATCAGAGGGGTCCATAGACAAAAAATAGTTAAGAATATGGGGTTTTAGACAATATCTGCTGGATCAAGAATGGTTTGGGAGAGCTGAGTAACAACACCTAGACACTCCTCAAGATGCTGACAAAATATGGTTGATCTCTTCTTCGATCAGCTTCTGTCATTAGAATCAATTCATCATACCTAATAACTTGAGTGAAATGAGTGTACTTCTATGCAGTCACACTTCTTGCCAGATATAGCAGCCCAAACACCTTCAAATTACATCCTACTGTCTTAAACAAAGGAGAGGATACTTTAGAACAGTGTTTCTTAACCATTTCTTAACCATTTTTGGTCCCCAGTACTTTTTTTTTTTAAAGTCTGGTACTTAGAAGAAGTACCCGGCTTAAAAAAAAAAATACTGGGGGTCATTTCATTTGACTACAAGGTGGTGCTCCTGTATGACTGCAGTCTAATAACGGAAACAAAAAAAAAAAAGACAAAATAGTAAATAAAAAGAAAAGTACCAACAATTTGAAAGCACCAACTTACTTGTTTGAATGCCGTAGGTTATCAACATCCAGGCCATCTTTGCTTAAGATTTCTTTGTACCAATTTTTGGCTAGAAAAATAAGAAAAAGATGTAAAATATATATATACAAAAAAAAGAAATGGAGATACACAATTGTCGATTGAAAAATTTTAAATTTATTAATATAATATTATATTATATTCTGATAATAATATAATATAGTAAATAATAAATATTAAATACAGTGCTGCCTGATTGGTCCTGTGCCAGTGGCACTTAAAAAGCGCCATTTGAGTGTGGTTGTTGCCAGTGCCACCCAACTGGCTCCCATGCTGGTGGCACATAAAAAGCACCATTCAAGTGTGGTTGATGCCAGTACCACCTGACTGGCCCTCGTGCTGGTGGCATGTAAAAAGAACCCACTACACTCTCAGAATGGTTGGCGTTAGGAAGGGCATCCGGCTGTAGAAACTTTACCAGATAAAACTGGAACCTGGTGCGGCCTTCTGGCTTGCCAGCCCTCAGTCAAACCGTCCAACCCATGCCAGCATGGAAAGCGGATGTTAAACGACGATGATGATGATGATGTAATTACATACAACTGTTTTGATATTAAACAGTTTAGCCAGTGAAAAATTGGATGTTTTCATTCATATAAGAGGAACCTATTTTCCTTGTATTGGGTTTTATTTCATATATATACATATCATCATCATCATCATCATCGTTTAACGTCCGCTTTCCATGCTAGCATGGGTTGGACGATTTGACTGAGGACTGGTGAAACCGGATGGCAACACCAGGCTCCAATCTAATTTGGCAGAGTTTCTACAGCTGGATGCCCATATATATATATGTCTACTTTTTCTTCAGGAAGAACTCGATGCATTAGTGAACTGTCAATGACAAAAAATCAAAGTTGCTGAGAAAATGTTAGCTGACATGGAGGACTGGAAGCCATCTGAATATTGGAAAAGAGTTACCTCTATCATAATGATTTGTGTTGGGTGTCAAAATTCTCTTGATTGTAATCTCATGGATACTAAGATCTGCAATATCAAGACCAAGCTGGCAGCCAAGATCAAGGTGGTGTTCGAAGATCATGGGACAACATTAAGAAATACATGTGCCAGGCCCCAGAGCTGTCTCAAGGGTATGATGGAAGTTGAGGGCAGCAGATATTGCATCTGCTTAATGACTTGAAACTGGAACCAAGTCTAGCGGACGGGACCTTAATGGTCTATAAATCTATGAAGGGAGGACAGGAGAAAAGGGGAGTGGAGAGTGAGAAGGGAAGAGAGAAAGGGAAATAAAAGAGAGAGGGAAAGAGAAGAGAGAGAGAGAGAGGGGGGAATAAAGGAGAGAAAGAAAGGAAAGAGAGAAATAGGGGAGAGATAGAGAAAGAAAGATAGAGAGAGAGAAAGAACTTACGGTAATGAGTTCAGATCTATAAGCTTGAATTATGAGATTCGTTAGTTTAACGTCCACTTTCCATGCTAGTATGGGTTGGACGATTTGACTGACGACTGGCAAGCCAGAAGGCTGCACCAGGCTCTAATCTGATCTGGCAGAGTTTCTACAGCTGGATGCCCTTCCTAACGCCAACCACTCCGAGAGTGTAGTGAGTGCTTTTACGTGCCACTGGCACAAGGGCCAGTCACATGGTACTGGTAACGGCTACGCTCAAAAAGGTATTTTTTATGTGCCACCTGCATGGGAGCCAGTCCAGAGGCACTGGCAACGACCTCGTTCGAATGATTTCTCACTCGAATCAGAGGTAATATACAATTTGATAACAATCAAAACAAACAGCTCCAAACATTTAATACTGACCTTCATTATCAGGGTACGAGATACTAAAACCAGGTAAAGGCATCACAATATCATGTATTGTATATTTTGAGATGTTGTCAGCAGTGATGGTGTGTGGTTCCTCCTTGCATGCATCTGTGTTCACAGCTGTAATAAACATTAATTAGAATGTATAATTCTTTTTAGTTATAGGTACAAGTTCTGAAATTTTTGGGGAGAGGGCTAGTTGATTACATCGACCCCAGTAATTCACTGGTACTTATTTTATCAGACCCTTGAAAAGATAAGAGGAAAAGTCGACCTAAGTGGTATTTGAACCTAGAACATAAGGAGCTAAAAAAAATCTTGCTAAGCATTTGATCCAGCACAGAAATGAATCTGCCAACTCACATTCTTAATTACAGTCTTTTATCACACACACAGATATATATACATATATATATATATATACACAACAGGCTTCTTTCAGTTTCTGTCTACCAAATCCACTCACAAGGCTTTGGTTGGCCCAAGACTATAGTAGAAAACACTTGCCAAGGTGCAATGTAGTGGGATTGAACCTGAAACCATGTGGTTGGGAAGCAAGCTTCTTACCACGCAGCCACTCCTGTGCTTAGAATGTATAATTAATAAGCAAAAGTGATTAATTATTAATGCAACACCAGTACAATACTACCACTACCCACCATACACACATTGCTATAAACAGTACAATTAGTGTAACACATCCACACACGGTTTCCTATGGTTGTCTTTAACTCCTAGTATAAGTAACTGGTATTCCGTTAGTTACAACGAGGGTTCCAGTTGACATACCCTTAATGTAGTTGTCAGAAAGATTCAGAGTGCCATAGAATGTGACAAGGCTGGCCCCTTTGAAATACAGATACAACTCATTTTTGCCAGCTGAGTTGACTGGAGCAACGTGAAATGAAGTACCTTGCTCAAGGACAACACAGCGTGCTGCCAGGAATCGAACTCACGACGTTACGATCGTGAACCGAATACCTTAACCACTAAGCCACGTGCCTTCAAAGCTCCAACCAAAGCTGTGTAAAAAGAAATCTAAAATTTAAGCAAGGGAGATAACTCCAACAATATCAGATAATCAAAATCGTGGAAAATATAGACGATGCAGTCAGATAAGTGGATCATTCTCATTAAAAACAATGTACCGTAGAGTATTGTATTCTACAATAACTACTACTGCTGTTGTTGCTACTACTACAATATTGGGCCAATGACTGAACCTCTTTGTGGTTGACGAAGTTGCTGGAAATAGAAGCCAAATCTTCAAACTACTTCCTGCCATTTCAATTATAGTAGGACATATTCGATAAAGTAGCCCATGATGTACAAATAAAGGTTGAATTTTAACGTTGTCGATGATAACGAATAAAAATATCAAAACAAATAATAAGAATAGCACCAAAGAAACTTACCAGTCACGTCTGTCTTGTCGTAAACTAAATCTCCAATGACGGGCACCAGACCAAACTGTTTGATTCTTTGAGAGACCATTGTATTCCAGACATAACTTTGGTAACTGTGGACATACATCAACCGAGTGTTCCGAGGAATCTGAAAGTCAGAGAAATGATATCATTAAGAGTTTAGCTGATTTCTAAGATAGGCACAAGGATTCAAATTGTTTTGTTGGGGAGGGAGGTACAGGTGCAGGCTTAGCTACGTGGTTAAGAAGTTTGCTTTTCAACTGCAGATTTTCAGATTCAGTCCCATTGCGTAGCACCTCGAGCAAGTGTCCTCTTTTACAGCCATCTCGAATCAAAGCATTGTAAGTGGACTTGGTAGACAAAAACTGACAGAAGCTCATGAAATACGAACACACACACACACACACATATATATATATCACTAACCACTACACACATTTTTTTCTCTCCTTGTTTCTTTCTGTGTTCCTTTCTGTGGAAGAGCATAGGCTCAAAATGTTAAAGACTTTTTCAATTCCTGAGCATTATACTAATACATTTGTTTGTTTTCTACACCACCTGCCTTCGTCTGTTGTTTTTTGGTGAATTCTCCCTATACCCACACACACACACATATATATATATACGTACTGGTACCACGTAAAAGGAATCCATGCTGGTGCTGTGTAAAAAACACCAGTGCCAGTGCCCCATAAAAAGCAGTGCACCAGTGCCATATTAATGCACTCATGCTGGTGCCACATAAATAGAACCCAGTACACTTGGTAAAGTGGTTGGTGGTAGAAAGGGAATTCAACCATAGAAACCATGCCAAAACAGACAATTGGAGCTTGGTCAGCTCCTGTTAAACCGTCCAACCCATGCCAGCATGGAAAACAGACATTAAATGATGATAATGATGATGATCATGATGATATATGAAATCTTTGACAATAACATCTTTCTCACAGACTGGAACCATTTCACTTGATATCAATTCTTCATCCATACACAATACTCTCCACCCAGTTTTTACATTGATCACTCTACCAAGCTACCAAATTATATCTCCTTCTCCACCCACCCCTACTCTCTTGCAACAACATACCCAATTACATATCATCTCTCTTTCTTTTTCTCTCACCCCTCTCCTGTCTACTGTATCATCATTACCATTCTGCTGCTCTTCTCCCCCATGCATCATTGGTCACCTTCCACTCCTTATCCACTGATCACTACATCCATACCCCTTAATACTTGTTCTGTAACCGGTGTTGGTTTGGTTATGTCCCTGTACCTTAGCAGTTCAGCAAAAGGGACCTATAGACTTTAAAAATACGTTTGGGCAGAGGGGGTGATATGTTCAACTAGGCCCTTTAGAACTGTGCACCGGCATGGCAACAATCTGAAACAAGTAGAAGAAAATGAAACAAAAATATAATCAAGTTTACTTACAAATATTAAAGCATTTGCATAGTTGTTCCCTCCTTGACTTGATAATCCTTCCAGTAGAAGTCTCTCTAGTCTGTGGCATTTTGGTGCTTTTGAAAGCGCTTCTTTTGCATTCCGTGTCTCCCACCAAATCTTCCTTGCTTCTGTTATGTCATCATTTTCTGTAAATATTTTAAAGAAATAAGAAACTATACGATTGTTAAATACGCAAAAATCTTTTCAGAGAAATTCACATGCAATGTTGTTTTAGGCTTGAAAGTCAAGAGATGTTACAATGTGTTAGTCTTGATGTTTGATGTTCAAAGCTGAGCTTTTAACACAAAAGTGAGTGTGACACTGTAATAACTACCTAAGAGAGATAACCCCTCCATAACTTGGATATTTTCCAAATGCTGCATTTAAAAAAATGTTACATTGAACATCATCATCACCATCATCACTTAATTTTCACTTTTCTATACTTGCATGGGTCAGATGGAATTTGTTGAGGCAGATTTCAACCACAAGATGCCCTTCCTATCACCAAACTCCACTCATTTCCAAGTAAGGTAATGTTTTTCTAACAGTCAGATGTTTTCCACTTGGTCTAGGAATTGAAATCACGATCTAGTGATCATGCGTGCAACACCCTAACCATTAAGTCATACATATATATATATATATATATATATATATGTAATATAATATGTAACAATTATTCGGTTGCCATAATAAAACTCCGAGTTTCGAATGTTGGAGCGGAAATCTGCTCCAGCATCTCGTCAGTTATTATCATTTGGATAATGTCCTTCCTTGAATTCAGGTCTTAATAACTGACAAGATGCCAGAGCAGATTTCCACCTCAACATCTGAAACTTGGAGTTTTATTATGGCAACCAAATAATTATCACATATTATATTACAGATAAATTCCTCTATTTACATAATATCGAGGTCTCATTCATTCTTTTGTTAACAACCAATGAAACATACCTCCATCTCGTGGTTTTAGAATGAGTTCAACAGCTTCCTTCCAGTTGCTGTGTAGCAAAGCTCTGAAAACAACCATGAAAAATACTTCACTGTATAACATATCATGCAATACATTTAAAGCAACAGAATTAACAGGTAGTAATTAACAGGTAGTAATAAACATTACAGTAGATTCTCACAGGTAAAAATATATCGTTAATACTTTAGCATTCAGATTATTCTGTCAAATCATCATCATTTAACGTCTGCTTTCCATGCTAGCATGGGTTGGACGATTTGACTGGGGACTGGCGAACCAGATGGCTACACCAGACTCCAATCTGATCTGGCAGAGTTTCTACAGCTGGATGCCCTTCCTAACGCCAACCACTACGAGAGTGTAGTGGGTGCTTTTTATGTGTCACCGACACGAGGGCCAGTCCGGCTGTACTGGCAACAGACACGCTCAAATGGTGTTTTTTACGTGCCACCTGCACAGGAGTCAGTCCAATGTTTTGTTCACATGCCACCGGCACAAATGCCAGTAAGGCGAAGCTGGAAATGATTGTGCTATGTATTTATTCACATTCTTTTGAGTTAATCATGTATTATCTCATAGCTTTGAGATTTTGATGACGTAATTGTTTATTTTAAGAATGACATTGTTTCACATAGGTGTGAAAGGCTGGATCTGACCAATTTGAACATAAAGGAGGAAGAATATTTGGGCTGGATATGGCCTGATTAAATGCTAAAAGGTTGAGTCACAGATACCAACTAATATAGAAGTATTTTCAGACATGTAAGCATCTGACTGAATCACAAATATTGGTCTTTGACACTGACGCAAGGAAACAAATTTGTACAAGTTCAGTCCTTGTGGTTGTCTGATGACTTGTGCCCCTTAATGACCCTGAAAGTTATGCCCATGAAGTGCCAGCTCCTGGTAGGGCTTTTTATGATGGAAAGGTAAAAGATAGAGGCCAAACTAATATGAACCACTTTGGTAGGATCTGAAGTCAGAATGTACAGTTGGAACAAATACAGCAAGGCATTTTTTTCTGCACTCTAATGATTCAGCCTGCTCACCATCTTAATAGTAGTAATAATGATAATGGTTTCAGATGTTGGTATAAGGGCAGCAGTTTTGGGGTACGGGGAAGTCAATTACATTGACTCCAGTACTCGACTGATACTTATTTTATCGACCCCAAAAGGATGAAGGTCAAAGTCGACTTTGGTGGAATTTGAACTCAGAATGTGAAGACAGATGAACTGCTGCTAAGCATTTTGCCTGGCGTGCTAACGATTCAGCCAGCTCACCAATAATAATAATAATAATAATAATAATAATAATAATAATCTTTTCTACTGAAAGCACAAGGCCTGAAATTTGTGGGGAGGGGACTAGTCAATTATATAGACCCCAATGTTTCACTGGTACTTAATTTATCAACCCCGAAAGAATGAAAGGCAAAGTCAACCTCGGTGGAGTTTGAACTCAGAACGTAAAGATGGATGCAATGCCGCTAAGCATTTTGCCCAGCATGCTAACGATTCTGCCAGCCTGCTACCTTAATAATAATAATAATAATAATAATAATAATCTTTTCTATAATAGGCACAAGGCCTGAAATTTTGTAGGGAGAGTACATTAAACCCAGTGCTCAACTGGTACTTATTATATCGACCCTGAAAGGATGAAAGGCAAAGTCAACCTTGGTGCGATCCCATGATCATTCATGACCTGAAGGGTGATATGTATGTATGTGTGTATATACATATATATATATACACACATACATATCACTATAGACATACTTCCATATACACACAGTTAATTACATAAACACACAAGCATAAAGTCAGATGAAATGCCACTAAGCATTTTGCCTGGTGTGTTAACAATTCTGCCAGCTCACCACCTTAACAACAACAGTTCCTTACTTAGGTACAAGGCCCAAAATTTGGAAGAAAAGGGATAAAATTTTGTGAATGAAGTAGCAGTACTTCACAGGTACAAAGAGGCCTAACTAAAAGATGAAATTAATAGTCCCTCAAACTGATTAACTCGTTAATTACAGCTTTTCTCAGACAATTAGACATTTAATACATCTGTACAAACTAGCAATAAAGTTATTTACATACAAATAGATAACTGAATGTATAATACTAAACCATAACAAAATACATTTACGAACAAAACAAAACAAAAACAAAAGATGAAAAGAAATAACTGGTTACTGACCGACCAATGTGGTATGTTGGGATGGATGTAGTGCCAAATCTTTGCATTCCGTAATAATTTATAAATCCTCTTTCTTTCAGGGATTCCAAAGCTTGTTCAACATTGGGATCAGTTCCAGTGACATTCCTGCAGAAAATAACAAACAGGAAAAAATGGGTTAACTGCAGAAAATAATGAACAGGAAAAAATGGGTTAACTTCAGGCAAAGTCATAATTATTGTTGTTGTTTCATGTAGAAATATAGGCAAATGGGGGGGGGGGTCACAGTCACACAAAGATGAACAATGATTTAAATTTTTGGAGCCATTTATTTTCTTATTTCTTTATTGCCCACAAGGGGCTAAACACAGAGGGGACAAACAAGGACAAACAAAGGGATTAAGTCGATTACATCGAGCCCAGTGCGTAACTGGTATTTAATTTATCGACCCCAAAAGGAGGAAAGGCAAAGTCGACCTCGGCGGAATTTGAACTCAGAACGTAACGTCAGACGAAATACTGCTATACATTTCACCTGGTTTGCTAGCGATTCTGCCAGCTCACCGCCTTTTATTTTCTACTCATATGTTACATCATGCAAGTGTAATGCATGTATATACAAGTGTACAGCAAGTGTATGCCCGCACGACGTAATGTATGAGTTGAAAATAAATGGCTCAGCAACAGTAGAAAAAACTTTGTCAGCTCGTATATATAGAAGCAGCAGAAAATTGATCACACTGGTACAAAGTCATGTTTGCAGTAACATGAAATAACCAAAATAGAGAACATTCAGGGATGACAGCAGGTTTTCTGAGATATAGATGGAGACAAAAGACACCACCAGTCTGTACGGAAACAAAGCAACCTCGATCCCAGATACAAACCAGAAGTGACCCTCTTCCGACAAGTTGTGTAAACTAAGGCTAAATAGTAACACAATAAGCTTATCGTTGGAGATAAAAGTCACTATCATCATCTAATGCTTGCTTTTTATGTTGGCATGGATGGGGCAGTTTGACAGGATCTGGTGAGTCACAGGGGTGCATCATGCTTGAATGTCTACTTTGGAATTATGGTTTCAACAGCTGGATGCCCTTCCTGATGCCAACCACTTTACAGTGTGTACAGATGTATTGGGCGCTTTGGTGCTATGTGGAAAGCAATCATGTGAGCACTGCATAAGAGTTCTTGTGGCGGTGCCACATTAAAAGCACTCAGCACACTCTGTAAAGTGGTTGGCATTAGGAAGGGCATCCAGCTGTAGAAACCAAGCCAAGTCGGATGAGCCTGGTGCAGCTTTCCTGCTTGCAAGCTCTGGGTCAAATCATCCAACTTATGAACAATATGGAAAACATACATTAAATAATAATAATAATGCTGCCACTGCAAAGGGCTTAACTGAATGAATGACATCAACAAATAAGACATAGGTACCCAGTGATATCACAAAAATAAAGTACCCTAATATAAAGGCAATGGGATAACAGAGGTAACAAATAAAAGGCGGGTTACCTGAGGACAATGATGAACCTGTTTCCCAACAACTGGCCAAGCTTCAGACATTCATCAACATAGCTGAAACAATAGAAATATTAATCAGATTGATCTTTAATCTTTTTCCAATATATAGGGATGTTACTGGGAGTATGTCTTTAGTGATATATATATATATATATATATATATATATATATATATATATATATGTACAGGGTGCAATGGGTAAATTGTTACCATCTTATATTTTTGATTTTGTTGACTACATAGTATAGTAGGGGCAGTTGAGCACTGTCTGTGAG
>NC_068995.1:14402159-14405606 GCF_001194135.2 Octopus bimaculoides
AATGGCAATTTTATTGAATAAATTTATTCTTTAGTATTTCAAGATATTTTTATGTAATTTTGGAAAATATATCTGTTAAAATGAGAGATGTCAGTGTTATTTTCATTTTCGCGCAATTTAGACGACAATTTATTCACCGCTCCCTGTGCATATATATATATATGTATGTATATATGTAATAATTTAGAGAAAAACCACTATTAAATAATTCAATAATGAAGAATGTAATTCATACTCTCTAGAAAATAAATATATCATAAAAACCTTATTATAAAAATAAGTAAAGTACATAAAAGAATAACTAGTAAATGGTATAGACCTCTTCAGTCATGTATGACCATGGGATTGCATCTAGAAAGTTCCCTTCCAAGGCACAAATCTGGGCAAGATTGTTTATGCACACCAGCCTTCCCTCTCCATACCACCGATGTTATCCAAGGGATGGCAAAGGCCAATACAGCTTTGCACCAGTTGTCTTGCTCAAAAGAACACAACAAAACCTGGTCCTGGAATTGAACTCACTACCCCATGATTGTGAGCTTGAAACTTTAACCACTGAGCCATGCACCTTCATATATGTTAAAAACATTTCTAGGAAGAATTCTTGATACAGTCAGAATATTTGAAGAAAGATTCTGTTAAATTAAAAATTATTAGTTATGTAAAAAAATCTTAAAGAATGTTCCAAAAGATTTTATCATTTTGTTTTTTTAAGATTTTTTTAAATATAATAATCTTTCAATAAAAAAATCTTTTTTTCAGTTACATACATATATACACATGCACATGCCCATACATACATGAATATACTTAAATATATATGTGATCATATATTAAGCTAAAAACTTTAAAATAAATTGCCTTAACAATGAATCAGTTTTAATTAGCAATACCAATTAGATATGACAATTGATAATCATAATAACTCAGTCACAAAACAATGATAATAATAATAATAACAATAATAATAATAATAACAATAACAATAACAATAACAATAATAATAATAATAATAATAATAATAATAATAATCTAATTGATGTATCAATACCAGCAGATGACAACGTTTCTCGAAAAGAAATGGAAAAACTTTCAAAATACAAAGACCTGGAAATAGAGATAACTCGAATGTGGAGTCTAAAAACAGAAACAATTCCTATCATAGAAGGTGCCTTAAGTATAATAAAAAAATATTCAGACAAATACATAACAAAAACACCAGGACTTACAAATATATATAACATACAGAAAATTGCACTACTGGGTACTGCACACATTCTACGCAAAACAGTTTCAATACAGTAAACATAAGAGCACCACAGCAAACCACAGCACATACCCAAGGCGCACAGAGCTGCGCTCGGTAGTGAAGTGAAAGCACGTTATAAAAATAAAACTACTAAACAACAACAACAACAACAACAACAACAATGATGATGATGATGATGATGATGATGATGATAATAATAATAATAATGATGTCTCACCTAAAGTTACCAAGGCATATATTTTTCAAAGCCTTATTTAATTCATACAGACGTTCTCCTGTAGTTCTAGTGTAAAAAAAAAAGTTTGAAAATAGAGCATATTTTATACTTTTTTTGCATGAGAGTAGAATGAACAAATACATAAAAATAAAACACATAAATAAATAGGTAGACAGACATGTAGAGAGAGAGAGAGAGAGAGAGAGAGAGAGAGAGAGACAAACAGACAGATGTGAGCAATGGATTGTCACTTACAACACACAAACTACCACTTAAGAGGTTGAAGAATATTGGTATTCTTTTCTACTCTAGGCACAAAGCCTGAACATTTTGGGGACTGGTACTTAATTTATTGACCCTGAAAGGATGAAAGCCGAAGTCGACCTCAGCAGAATTTGAACTCAGAACGTAAAGACAGAACGTAAATACCGCTAAGCATTTCGCCCGGCGTGCTAACATTTCTGCCAGCTCAATAATAATTTCTTTATTGTCCACAAGGATTGACGGAAAGGGTGAAGAGAATGGTATGAGTCTTCTACAATTGGACAATATAGATGATTTTTACTCCAGTTGAAAATAGTCAAACCCAGTCTGGTGCCGTGTAAAAAGCACCAGTGCTGGTGGCACATAAAAAGCACTGGTGATGGTGCCATGCACAAAGCACCCAATACACTCTATAAAGTGGTTGGCATTAAGAAGGGCACCAAACTGTAGAAATCAAACCAAAACAGACAATGGAATCAGGGGCGGCCCCTGGCCTTGCCACCTCCTATCAAGCCGTCCAACCCATGCCAGGATGGAAAATGGATGCTAAATGATGATGATGATGATGATGATGATGATAAGTGATGATGAGAGAAAGTTAAGAAGCAATATGTCACCTGAATATAGTTATTAACTGAGATGTTTTGGCTCGTCTGTCTTTTGTACCTGAATATTGGAACTGTCCAGGCTTTATTCTGAAATGATAAAACATGTGAAATATACTTGATATGAATCGATATAACATAATACACTTAACAATGAAAAGCATATGCTGATGCATCTTGGTGCCAAACAGACCAACATTTGGCATCATGATGTACTAAAAATATGAGAAGTAGCATGATGGGTACTGTTCCAAAAACACAGCTAAATGCCTGCCCTGGATTTGAACCTAAATAGCTGTGGTAGATTTTAATCTACCATAGCTATTTAGACATTTATCCAAAAGGACCTTATCAGTTAGGTGTACAATGCCATTTCACTTCCATTGAAAATCAACCATCACTATCACCACCAAAACTACCATAACATGTTCACTACCAAAACAACTACTACTGTTACTACTATTACAACTGTTACTGCTATCACCACCACCAAAATTACTACTACTATTATTACTAGTTAAACAACTGCTGCCACTGCCACTGCCACTGCTGCCACCGCCACCACTAGCACTTTTCATTATCGCCACTACAATTACACACCACCACCACTACCATCTTGAAATACTAGATAACAGTGTACTTTACCTGAGTTTATTTGCAATAAAGTTGATGGCATCCATAGTGTCTTTGTTCTCCTTATAAAGTACAAACTTACAATAGTTTCCTCTCTTCTGGGGCCAAGAACCACGAGCATTACGACCTGCAAAGTAAAGGTATGATAAAAAGACCCAGAAGATATTAATTGGTTGAGAAAGAAAATACTGAAACTCACCTGTCGTCAATATATATAGGTGTAGGAGTGACTTTGTGGTAAGAAGCTTGCTTTCCAACTACATGGTTGTACGTTCAATCTCACTGCGTGACACCTTGGGCAAGCATCTTCTACTATAGCCTCAGGCCAACCAAAGGCCTTGTGGTTGGATTTGGTAGATAGAAACTGAAAGAAGCCTGTCATATATATATATATATATATATATATATATATATATGGCGTTAGGAATGGCATCCAGCTGTAGAAACTCTGCCAAATT
>NC_068995.1:14405710-14421633 GCF_001194135.2 Octopus bimaculoides
TGGTGTTGCCATCCGGTTTCACCAGTCTTCAGTCAAATCGGCCAACCCATGCTAGCATGGAAAGCGGACGTTAAACAATGATGATGATGATGATGATAATATATATATATATATATAGTGTTGGGCCTCATGGAGGTATAGTGGCTGAGTTCCTTTTGAGTGTTAGGCCTCATGGAGGCAAAGTGGCTGAGTTCTTTCCAAGTGTTGGGCCTCATGGAGGCGAGGTGGTTGAGTTCCTTTCAAGTGTTGGGCCTCACAGAGTCAATGACCAAGACCTTTGGCATTATGTCATGCTTGAGAAGAAGACCCATCAAGCCAAGCAAAATCGCAGTTGTGGCAGATACTGGTGTCACGTAAATGGCACCTGTGCCGGTAGCATGTAAAAGCACCTATTACACTTTCAGAGTGGTTGGCGTTAGGAAAATCATATCAAATCAGACTGGAGCCAGATGCAGCCTTCAGCGTGCCAGCCCAGTCAAATCATCCAACCCATACTAGCATCAACAACGGACGTTAAATGATGATGATGATGACGATGATCTGTGTGCTAAGAAATTTTAAGCCTTCTGCTTATAGAAGAAAGGATTATCATGTGAAAAGCACTGCTGATGGTGCCAAGTAAAAAACACTGAGTACACTCTGTAAAGTGGTTGACATAAGGAAGGGTATTTAACTACAGAAACAAAGCCAGCCCCCAGCCTTCTCAGCTCCTGTTAAGTCATCCAACCCATGCTAGCATGGAAAACGGATATTAAGTGATGATGATGATGTTCATAAAGACATATATATCTTTTACTTGTTTCATTCATTTGACTGTAACCATGCTGGGGCCACTGCTTTGAATTTTTAATTAAATGAATTGACCCCAGTACTTCTTTTTATTTTTAAGAAATGGTATTTATTCTATCAGTCTCTTTTGCAGAACCACTAAGTTACAGGGACAAAAACATACCAACACTGGTTGTCAAGCAATGGGAGGTGGGGACACACACAGACACAAAGACACACACACACACACACACATATATATACGACGGTTTTTTTCAGTTTCCATCAACCAAATCCAATGATCATCATCATCATCGTTTAACGTCCACTTTCCATGCTAGCATGGGTTGGACGATTTGACTGAGGACTGGTGAACCAGATGGCTACACCAGGCTCCAATCTGATTTGGCAGAGTTTCTACAGCTGGATGCCCTTCCTAACGCCAACCACTTTGAGAGTGTAGTGGGTGCTTTTTACATGCCACCGGCACGAGGGCCAGTCAGGCAGTACTGGCAACGGCCACACTCAAAATGGTGTTTTACGTGCCACCTGCACAAGAGCCAGTCCAGCGGCACTGGCAACGACCTCGCTTGTATGTTTCCTAACATGCCAGTAAGGCGACACTGGTAACAATCATGCTCAATATGCATATATGGGTACTGGACATCACAAACTGTGTAAACAACAAGAAATATGGAAACAAACAAGTTAAATACGTAAACAACGAGAGAAAAAAAGGAAAACAGGACAAGTAAACACAGAGAAAGACCCTTCATCAGTTGTCGGCTGTCTATATATGATGGCTTCCTTTAGTTTCCATCTACCAAATCCACTCACAAGGCTTTGGTCAGTCCAAGGCTATAGTAGAAGACATTTGCCTGAGGTGCTACACAGTGGGACCAAACCTGGAACCATGTGGCTGGGAAGCAAGCTTCTTACCACACAGCCACACCTGCACCTATGTATATTATGATGTTTGTAAAGATATGTGGGTTTACCTTTTGAGCCCTGCAAAACCACTTTGATGACTTTCTTGTTGTTAATCACTTCTGTAGTACTTTCTAAGCCAATAAAACCATCACGGATGGCTTGATGTATCTTAGTTCGCTCAGCTTTGTCGTCTCCAGCCTACAATCACAAATAGATTTCTAATTAAAAGTAAATGATAATAATAATAATAAATTATAGTCAATTCAACTCATTTTAATTAATGTGCTGGTAAGTTCCATATATTCCACCACAAGTTTCAGTCCTTATTGTGATGTGGTGGTTTGTATGCCTCAATGACCCTGAGAACTATATCAACAGAGCACAAACTCCTGGTAGGGCCTCCCATACTGGGCAAGTCAAAGGATAAGGGCCAAATTAATTATGGACCACGTCTTCCCAGAAGTAAGAATGGGTTCACATAGGACCAATACATCCCTACATAGAAAACAAGCAAAGTAACCGAAGCATCAATGATGATTCAAAACCAACAAGACCCGGGAGAAGAAGGCCTTCCCTCCAGGCGCAGAGTTGAGAACAGTGGAGAAAAGTTGTCAATGGCCTACGCTTCATAGGGAGGTGAAGAGCTTATGTAACTAAATAATGTTTTGTATAATACGTCGTCACAATGACTTAACTGAAAGCTTTTTTTCTCTGTATAGTATATCTAAAATAAGCGGAGGAAAAGAATAAAATTCAACTGGAAAAATGCTGAGTTTTAAGCAAAGAACAAAGATTGCATTGTGACAGTGTAGAGAATGTGTAGAAGGGGCATTGTTGATAGGGACACAAGCTATAGTGAAAGAACTCTAACAAACTAGTTAATCAATCAATTAATTAATTGGCTAATAAAACTGAAGTGAAATACAACCAGTGTATGTGCTTTAAATGGCGACATGACTAAGTACAACAATTTCTGTTTCAACACATGATTTCATATCAGGAATATTTGAAAGCAAAATACAAAAAGAAAAAAAATTTCTTAGGGGAAACAAAGAGGGGGGTGGAGAGAGAGAGAGTGTAGAATCAGCCTTTGAGGCTGAAGGTGCAAAACAAATATTTACCTCAAGAATAACTGAAGAATTTTTATCCCGTTTTGTTGAGATCTCATTTAGTTTCTTAATATTTTCAGCAGAAAGACAATCACTAACATCAACAAGAACCTTTCAAATGGAAAAAAAAAATAGGGTTGTAGAGAATATGGAATTGTCATAATCATACAATCAAATAGGGCTGATTTCCCAGTTTACATGGCACATATATTTCCCCTATGTACAGGACACTCGTCCGTCGCAGGGTCACTCATTTTTACCAGCTGAGTGGGCTGAAGCAACGTGAAATGAAGTGTTTTTCTCCAGAACACAATGCATTGCCCAGTCTAGGAGTTGAAACCACAATCTTATGATCATGAGTCCAACACTCTAACCACTAAGCTACGCACCTCCTTTTTTTCCCGCCTCTTGACTGGAGGGTCCCCAAGATGATGGGACCCCCAAGCCTGCAATGTGCGTTTGAGATGTTCAGTGAGTCCTGCAATCTGCATTGTGTCTTTGTGTCAGTGTTTGTCCACTCACCCACTGCTTGACAACTGGTGTTGGTGTGTTTATGTCCCTGTAACTTAACAGTTCAGCAGAAGAGACTGACAAAATAAGTACCAGGCTTTAAAAAAAAGTGATAGGGTTGATTCATTTGATTAAAAATTTTTCAAGGCAGTGCTCCAGCAAGGCTGTAGTCAAATGAGTGAAAGAAGTAAAAGATACAAGATAATATATACACACACACACACACACACATATATATATATACATGCATGATAGGGAGGGGGACTTCTTTCAATATTTGTCTACTAAATCTACTCTCAGTGCTTTGCCAGTCCAAGGCTATACTAGCAGACACTTGCACAAGGTGCCACACAGGGGACTGAACCCAAACTTATGTGGTTGGGAAGCAAACTTCTTAACCACACAGCCACAACTGTGTCTAAAATGCTAGCAGATAAAGCAAAACCAACACAACCACTTCATATCAAAAAGCAAAAAAAAAAAAACCCACCCCTCCCTCATAAAAATAGAAAAGAAATTGAATACATACTTTTGTTGGGCTTTTTGGTTTTGAGATATCTGTTAACTTGACAATCTCTCCTTTCATATCAATTTCATTTACAATAAAATCAGAAAATCTGAGGACCAGAAATAGAAGTTTAAAGTTAAAATTTTAATCATTGGATTTAATTAGATATTGTTGTTGTTGTTTAGTTCTCAGATCAGCTCCAATTGAGCAAACCAATGGTCACAGGTATTCCAGCCATGACAAGAGATAAGTCGCTGGTCAGTCAATATTGTGAATAGCCTTAATGGGCAAAGTAGAGCCCAGTCAACACTGCAAATAGAGCAAGGGACAAGTACTTGGTCAGCTGATGCTGTGAACAGAGCAATGGGTTAAGCTGCTGGTCAGTCAATACTCTGAATTAAGCAAGGTATAAGCTCTTGGTCAGTTGATATAATGAATAGAGTAAAAGGTATAAGATGCTGGTCAGTTGATGCTGTGATCTGATTTTAATTTCAGGTTGCAAGTAATTTGGCGATCTTTCGATACCAGTACGAAATATCGGACTTTTCCGTAACACCTGCACGATCTTCACTAGGGAGTTAGGGTTAGGGTTAGGGTTTTAGTGTCAGGGTTAGGGTTTTAGGGTTAGGGTTAGTGTTTAGGGTTACGGTTACTGTTAGGGACGGAATTCCCTAACCCAAACCCTAACCCTTCAAAAGAAATCGTGCTCTCTGCTTCTCTTTCACTTTTACGATGTCGTTTCCCTCTTTCCCCCCCAACACTTTTTACGGAAAAGACCAATATTTCATACTAGTATCGAAAGATCGCCAGTAATTTCCCTTTCCAATGTCATTCATGACTAAAAAAAGTGCATGGACATCACAGCATCCCATTTCTAACACTCTTCAATTAGAAGGTCTTTGTGCTTTCTCAAAAAATAATAAATAAATAAATAAAAGCTACTGCAGCTGTTGTTGTTTAGCCCCAGGTCACCTCAAGTCAGATCCAGTGGACTGACAATCTAAAGCATTCTAGCCATAGCCATCCCGTCGTACATTTTAACAAAAAATGCATATCCAGGATTAGATTATCAAATGTAGCCTTCTGTTTTTAGGAGAGTAGGGTATGATTTTAAGGGAGAAAGGACCAATAATTTTGTTTAGGGAACATTTAGTCAGGACACTGATTACATTGGATGGCTTACTACTACTACCACAACCACTACTACAATGACTACTACTACTACTACCACAACCACTACTACTACGACTACTACTACTACTACTACCACAACCACTACTACAATGACTACTACTACTACTATCACAACCACTACTACTACCACAACCACTACTACTACTACAACCACAACTACTAC
The DNA here is from genome assembly GCF_001194135.2 of Octopus bimaculoides. Lineage (NCBI taxonomy): Eukaryota > Metazoa > Mollusca > Cephalopoda > Octopoda > Octopodidae > Octopus > Octopus bimaculoides. The sequence goes on from NC_068995.1 coordinate 14,410,893, forward strand.
CACAACCACCACCACTACTACTACTACTATTACTACTACCACAACCACCACCACTACTACTACTACTACTACTACTACTACACATCATCTAAGCTAGTGGTTGTCAACTGGGATCGAAATGGCCCTTGGAGGTCCATGTAAGATTTTGTTGTTAAAATTTATCCGCAATAAACTGGTTTTACTCTTACAAAACACAAAACATTTAAATAGTTTTTTTAAAAATACAATTCCTAATAATATTTGATCATAAAATTATAATAGGGAGTTTTTAGATGTTGAATGGTTATGAGGGTCCCACCCATTGAGTAGAATAGGAATTGAAGAGGTCCATAGGTAAAGAAATGGTTGAGAAACACTGATTATCTAAGCAATGATAACGTTAAAAAAAAAACTCAACAAAGGTGTAAAATATATAAAGAATGATGATATTGATGATACTAATGGCAATGAGAAGGAGGAGGAGGAGGAAGAAGAAGAAAAGTGGGAGGAGAAGAGTGGGGTAAAATGGAGTCCAGTAGTTTACCTCTGTTTAAAAATGGCATGGAATCCTTCGTGCTCTCCAATGTATTCTGTGATGCCAACATCTTTCTCAGTCAGTGATTTTCTCTGGATGGTATCTTCAGCTGCCTCTACATCACCGTTAGGGTTAACATACTCTTCTTCAAGTGCTGGCGCCGATTCTTCTGTCTTTGGACTTACATCTGTGACATCAGCCTGAAAAAACAGAATAAATCAGTGTTACATTATTTTATCTTAGAACTACTATACACAGTGGAGGCGCAATGGCCCAGTGGTTAGGGTAGCGGACTCGCGGTCATAGTATCGCGGTTTCGATTCCCAGACCGGGCGTTGTGAGTGTTTATTGAGCGAAAACACCTAAAGCTCCACGAGGCTCTGGCAGGGGATGGTGGCGAACCCTGCTGTACTCTTTCACCACAACTTTCTCTCACTCTTACTTCCTATTTCTGTTATGCCTGTAATTCGAAGGGCCAGCCTTGTCACACTGAATATCCCCGAGAACTACGTTAAGGGTACACGTGTCTGTGGAGTGCTCAGCCACTTGCATGTTAATTTCACGAGCAAGCTGTTCCGTTGATCGGATCAACTGGAACCCTCGACGTCGTAACCGACGGAGTGCCAACAACAACAACTATACATACACACACACAGAACATATATGGACAAAGAGAAAATATATATACACACATTCACATATGTTTATAAATATGCATATATATTCTCTTTAGTTTTATTCATTTTTTGGTCATTTTTGATTATTAAATGCTTAAAACACGTTATCGTCGCAATGTTGACATTGTTTTGTCACGCATGGAATAACAGCTTCCAAATCCTGTTGTCTGACTGGGTAAAAATTATCAAACTTTAAACCTTGTAATTTAAAAAAAAAGATTTTTTCTGAAACAAATAAATCAAGTAATTTAGGCCCTGAGATTTAGCATGGAAAATTACATCAATAGACCAAATTTGAAAATTTTCACTCAAATTTAAAAAGTGTAGCCAAACAGAAAAGGTCCACATGCTGTAACAACTATGTGACTGTAAAGTTAACTTCAAACATTTTGCATCTTTCAGATACTCACCTCTGTTGATATGGTTTCTAATTTCTGTTTTTTCACACTGTTTCCTTCATGTTCTTCCTCATTTACTCTTTTAGCATTGGTCTGTTCCATCTTATAGAAGCAATTTCACAGAGAAGTGTAGAGAAGAAAATATGAAAAAAAAACAAACAAACTGTTATAAATGGTGTTTTGGATCACTTGGTAATATTGGCACAAAATCTCAATATTCTTTTCTACCCTAGGCACAAGGCCTGAAATTTTGGAAAAAAATCTCAGTATTATAGGGGCAGATGTGGCTGAGTGATTAAGAAACATACTTTGCAACCATGTGGTTTCTGTAGTAAAGATTGACCTCAGGATTTTGAACCCCATGGAGGAAATGACAAAGGAACAAGATGACTGGTGATTCCCCATGCTCAAGAAGACTCATCTAAACCTTGGAGGAAATGAGGTCCTAAAACACACTTTACAAAGGGGTGCTGAAAAAAAGTTCCTGGCTTTAAGAGTATCACGAAAGGCCTGGTTGGAGGCCCAACCTTCCAAATTCTATTACAGAGCTTAGAAAAACTGCAGGACCACTGCAACCAGTGTGTGAATCTGAGAGGAGGATATGTTGAATAAAATCCTAATTAACTGATCCTCCTGTATTTTCTTTTACCTAAAGCTAGGAACATTTCAGCACTCCCTGGTAAGTCTATGTTCCAATACCAAATCTGTCCCTGTCAAGCATTTCCCACAACTCTTCTTCCTAACTGTCATCCCTTGGTCACTCTTCTGACTATGACACTACTCATTCAGCTGCAGTAATTATAAAACAGAACTGCACATATTCCATCCTCTATTGTACTACCAGTTATCCCACTCTTTAGGACTACATTCTTTTATCACCTTTCCCACATTCTCAGTATTATCCATTCCCATTTTATTTTATGGAGAATACTCCTTTTCCCTAAGCTACATATCTCATCCTTCCATATTTGCTATCATTCTCAACACCCTCTCAGATCTGCCACCTATGGTCTCTTCCCCTTTGTTACTCAGTGAGTATCCACCCCTAGCATAGCTAGAGGGGAATAGAGTGCATGGCACCACTTTTGGGTCTGCTGTAGACAATATGTATCTTGTAGGGGTCTGGGGGTGGCAAACTGAAAAGTTGTCTGGGTGCAGTAAACTGAAGGGCCACCTTGAGCAACACACTCTAGTTACGCTAGTGTACATACCTCTGATCTATCTCTTTCCTCCAGCACTTCACAGCTTTCTATTTCTCATTTATCTACAGTTTTATCATACTGCCACAACTTTTTGTTCTGTCACTTCTCCTTCTCCTCTCTGGTTAGGTTATGGTCAGTCTACATCACTCCGTAAGGAGCATAGGGCCAGTTTCCTGGTGTGTATATTCCTCCCTTGATGGGACGCTGGTCTGTTGCAGGATTACAATGCTGAGTGCATTGGAGCAACTTGAAATGAAGTGCTTTGCTCAAGTACACAATGCATCACCCAGTTCAGGAATTGAAACCATAATCTTACAATTATGAGTGCAAAACATCCTAACCACTAAGTCATGTACCTTCACCTCCTCCTCTCTGACCCACTCCTATTTTCTTCATCCCCACCCACCTGATATTTACCATCAACCTCTCCTTGCTCACCTTTCACTGCATTCATTTCTATCCTCATCTCTAATTCTGTCATTCTCCTCACTCGCCCTTCCCAGTCATCTGTCCCTTTTTTCTTTTATAATCATATTCTTGTACCTTGAGGGTCCACCCTAAAATCTCATCACTACCATCATTTCTCCCTTTCTAGCTGAATTAGCTGTTTGTTTACAGTAAACCACCTGTTTCTGTCCAGCTATTATAATTTAGCCTCTCAGCACTTGGAATACAGGTACCTCCCTAAGTAACACACTCCAACTCATTTGAGCTGTGTTGTCTTGTGAGTTACTTAGTGACCTCACTTGTGCTGGTGCCATGAAAAAAATGTACCCAGGATACATTAGAATGGGCATCCAACTTTAGAAAACATAACAAAGCAGACACTGAAGCTTGAAGTAGTCCTCTGGCTCACCGGATCCAATCAAACCATCCAACGCATGTCAGCACAGAAGAGAAGCATTAATGATAATGATGATGGGGTGTATGTGTGTGTTTGGATATATTCTTTTCTACTCTATGCACAAAGCCCGAAATTTTTGGGGGAGTAGGGTCAGTCGAATAGATTGACCCAAATACACAACTGGTACTTAATTTATTGACCCCCAAAAGGATGAAAGGCAAAGCCGACCTCAGTGGAATTTGACTCAGAACGAAAAGAGAGACAAAATATCACTAAGCATTTCACCTGGCATGCTAACGTTTCTTATTTCTTTATTGCCCACAAGGGGCTAAACATAGAGGGGACAAACAAGGACAGACAGAGGGATTAAGTTGATTACATCGACACTAGTGCATAACTGGTACTTAATTTATTGACCCCAAAAGGATGAAAGGCAAAGTCAACCTCGGCGGAATTTGAACTCAGAATGTAACGGCAGACAAAATACCGCTAAGCATTTTGCCCGGCGTGCTAACATTTCTGCCACCTCGCCGCCTTGTTTGGATATACATATTGTAAGACAATATCTGGACTTAAAAGACATATGCTAGTTCACAAAAATATTCCTTCAGAATCAGATTCCAAAGGGCAAAGTTGTAGAAGAAACTTTAATAATATCTGTCCCATGTGTTTTAAACCCTGTCAGACAGCAGCTGGTCTTAAAAGTCATCTAAGGGCTCATCAACGGAGTGCTTGTGCTGTGTGATGGAGTGGTAGATATTTAAATATACTTTCTTTAACTACATCTGTGTGTAATTCACTATTTATTTTCCTAACGACAGATGTCTATATATTTCTGTATACTATCATGGCAGCAGCTTTTTATATATTATTATATTATATTCTTTCTTCAATACAAATACCAATATATCTCCACACGCTTTCACGTTTACAAGTGTAGCCTGGTGTTGCCATCCGGTTTCACCAGTCCTCAGTCAAATCGTCCAACCCATGCTAGCATGGAAAGCGGACGTTAAACGATGATGATGATATATATATATATATATATATATATATGTGTGTGTGTGTGTTCTTTCACTTGTTTTAGTCATTGGACTTGGGAAATGCTGGAGCACCATCTTGAAAAGTTTTAGTAGAATAGATCAACCCCAGTACGTTTACTGAATCGATGTGTTATGAGGACCTAAACAAACTGACCAACACGTTTTTGTAAGTCAGAAAAAAAAAACCTTCCCCCAAACAGGTACTTACATATTATGAGAATAGCTGCTATGAGATTATATATTCTTATATTCAGCTGTCTGTATATCTTACTATGGATGGTGGTGGTGGGGCAAAATGAGTTCGATCTGATTTCTCATTATTTACTCCTTGCTTGTTTGAATTTATTATGTTGCAAGTATTGCATCGTCATTTTGTATTGCTACATTATATTTAGGAGTAAAAATTGGTTAGCATAGAGAATCAGAAATATAGTCAGGTGGCAGGTCCTCTTTTGTCATGAAATTTTTCCTCAATTTTGAACCGATTGTAATTGAGGTTGCTTACAAAATATCTGGATAATTTTCGGTGTTTAACAAACAATATTCTTTTCTCCGCTGGATTCCAAGTCAATTTTTCCCACACTAATGTCTAATTTATTAATTTTCAAGTTTCAAAAAAATGATGTCTAAAATAGGGTAAAATAAGTAATAACTAATTTCAATAATTTATTCTTTTTAACCTCATGGTGTGTTAATATATCATGAACAGAACCCTCCAGTTGATCATGAAGAAGTTATAGAGAATATTTTATGTGGAGTTTTTTTTTTTTTATCTAGTCGAGTTTCGTTAATTACATATCGTGCCATTTTTCCCGGAACCTCTTTCATTTGACCTAAATTTTAGTTCTTGTCTTTGGCATTTCTGATGTCTAGAGATGGATGCTGATGTGTATGAGTCTGTTTTCTAGAGAACTGAAGTGGCAAATTTACCTTATCTTGCTTTACTCATTTTGCCCCAGCCAAATTTCTCAATGAGAATGGCAATTTTCTGAAATAGTGATCAGGTTATATTACAATGCTTTTAATGTATTTAAACACCATTTGCTTAGGTGATATAGTTTTTGTAAGGCGATGGTCTTGCATGGCCACCGTCAAATGGCTGAAACAAAAGAATTTGTAAAAAATATATTTTGTCCCAAAGTCAAAAATGCAGTAAAAACAACCCATTTCCCCCTCCCCCATACTTTAATCAACAAAAGGTAGCTATCGATCTCTATATGCAACCCAGCGCGACCGTGTTTGCGTGTTACCGTGCGCGGCGTGCATCTCTGTGGTTTCGGAACCATAAGTGTTCATAAATCTACACACTATATACAGTCTAGATTACTTGTTGCAATTTAAAAAATTGCCTTCAGTTATGATTTTTGTATTGACTAAGATACTTCTTCAACTTGCATGCAAAGGAATTATATCGAATTCCACCAATACTCTTGGTATAGATATTAAGGGCAATTTCTATGCGATTAACTTCGGTCGCACGTGTTACAGTGGCTAACCAAGAAAAAAACAAAAAACTCATTTATAACATAAAATGAAAGATTTCATCAAAGGGAGATAATTAAAATACATCAACGCGAAGGAAGTATTTTGGCACTGTCATGGTATTTAGCTGTCAGAATTGAAAGTAGAACTGACAAGGACCGTTACTGCTGGTTTGAGTTGATTCTTTGGCTACTGACTAGCCGGAGCTATCTATCTGTCTGTCTATCTCACTATCTCTCTCTCTATATATATCTATCTATCACTCGTTCAATTCTGTTCGTGTCCGTAGAATTTATCAAATTAGAAAACGCAAATTTAATATAAAAATATATTTTCTGAAATTGAAAATTATTTAAAATATAAAAATATAATTTTCAACAGAGAGAATTTATCAAAATAGAAAACAAATGAAGTTTGAAGTTTAAAAATAATAGGATCGACCACTCACGACTAGCTAGCGCGGACGCGCGACTGCGCGTTCGGGACCACTCTGCTTTAGTAGTACCCTTATACTCTGTGTGTTTTCAAACGCATGGATATAGGTGTCAAATTTGTTCCAATAACTTTCGAGTGATAGATAGATAGATAGATAGAGAGAGAGAGAAACAGAGAGAGAGAGAGACAGACAGACAGATAGCTCGCTCCGGCCAGTCATTGTATTAGCTGTCAGTAGCCAAAGAATCAACTCAAACCAGCAGTAACGTTCCTTGTCAGATTCCTTTTTGTTTTTCACGTCGTTGAAATTCAGAAATGATAATAGAATGTTATAATTCTAAACTATGTCGATAATACGATGAATGGTGATGAATAAAAATAAAGCAAGAGAGATGAGACTACAATACGAATTCCGTCAGATAGCAACTTCAGAAGATAAGAAAACGGAAGTTGTAAAACCTGTTCTTTTAGGTAAAAATAAACAATTGTAAATTTCCTCGGGAAAAAAAAATATTCTAAAAAATCAAAATATTTATGGGAAGATAGGAAATAAATGAGATTAACATTCATACCTTCCAACAGGCATTTAACGATGTATGTAATGTAAACTGTAAAGACAACAAACAATCGGGAATCGAAACCGAGACGTGAGCTCTGTTCTTAGAGAGTTTAACTCCTACACTAAACTACTACTACTTTCGCTAAATAATATTAAATAATGAGTGTTAGGGAGCCTTTGACGACAATATAATCGTTTAGAAACCAGAAAGAGTTTTTTTATAGGTTAAAGCACGAATGAAATAGGATTGTTTGTAATGGTAATAATGTCAACTTACTTGGGACGAGTCTCGTTAATGTAACCACCACGTTACTGGTTTACTAAACGGAACTTAAAACAACCATTTTACCTCAAAGGGAGACAAATCCTACATAAAACTTCACCTCCACATTGTTGATCTCAGGTTCCATTTTTATTTTTTTATTTTCATTTATGTATTTATTTTTTAAGTAGGTTGGCTGCAGGAATCGTTAGTGCGCTGGATAAAATGCTTGGCGCCATCTCGTCTACCTTTACGTTCTGAGTTCAAATTCCACCAAGATCGAGTTTTCCTTTCGGGATCTTATAAAATAAGTATCAGTTGAACAACGGGGTCGAAAGTAATCAATTTACCCCCTCCCGCAAAATTTCAGCCTTTGTGCCTATAATAGAAAAAGTTATTTTTATTTATTTATTATTTTTTTTTAATTTAAAAGGCTAGCTGCTAGAATCGTTAGCATGTCGGACAAAATGCTTAACGGTATTCCTTTCGAATATTATGATGTGAGTTCAAATTCCACTGAGATGATCGATAAAATAAGTACCAGTGGAGCACTGAGATCGATGTAACAGACTTGCACCCTCCCCCACAATTGCTGGCCTTGTGCTAAAATTTGAAACCGTTATTATTATTATTATTATGATGGTGATGATGAAGGCGGCAAGCAGGCAGAATCGTTAGCACGCTGTTCTGAATTCAAATTCCGCCGATGTCGACTTTGCCTTTCATCCTTTCGAGATCGATAAATTATGTACCAGTCAAGTACTGTGTCGATGTGATCGATTTACCCCCTCCCTACAAACTTCGAGCCTTGTGCAGCAGCAGCATCATCATCATCATCATCATCATCATCATCATCACCACCACCACCACCACCACCATCATCATCATCATCATTATTATTATCATTATTATTATTATTATTATTATGATAACGAAAGCGGAGAGCTGGCAGAATCGTTAGCACGTCGGCCGAAATGCTTAGCGGTATTTCGTCTGTCTTTATGTTCTGAGTTCAAATTCCGCCGAGGTCGACTTTGCCTTTCATCCTTTTGGAGTCGATAAAATAGGTATCAGTAGAGTACTGGGGTCGGTGTAATTGACTCATCCCTCCCACAAAATTTCAGGCTTTGTGCCTATAGTAGGAAGGATTATTGTTGTTGTTGTCTATACATAATCTACCACAGTGGTTACAATCGGGATCTATAGGGTCCCGAAGCGTCCATTTAATATTTTGGGGTATCAGCAATTTTATTTTGAGGGCTCCTGAAAAAAGTTTGCTTTAGATGTATGTATTGGTATGTATTGCAAAAAAACAGCTAGATTTCTTTCACAAAAAACAAAATAGGAATTTTGAAAGAAGTTTCCATTTCACTAGTTTTTAAACATGGAATGGCTATGGGGGTCTACCAGAATAAAATAGTAATGAAAGAGGTCCATAGATTTTTTTTAATGGTTGAGAACCCCTGATGTACTATATTTCGGTTTTATATTTAAGTACTAAAAGAAAGTTGGACCTGATGAACAGAATTCTATATTTTTCTGTTTTATAAAGTAACAAGTGAAGAAAAGTGCCGTTTAGATACATGCCTCCTAACAGGTCAGTCACTTCTTTATCACATTAGGTTCTGGAGCCTACCTTTTTCCATAAATTGGTGCGACAAATTATCTCCAGGCAGAGGGGTGAGACTTTTTCATCAAAGCAAGTTATGCCGATTCCCTGCCGTTTTTCACCAGAGAAGGAATAAAGTCTCACTGTTATTTTAAAATTTGCTTCTTTTGTTACTTACACGAATTAACACGCAAAATTTATACAATATACAATGGCATGCATGATACAATAGTAAAACCAAGGGAGACTTTAGACTCATCGCAAAATGCTCTTAAGCACGACACTGTATTTCACGTCGCTCCAGTCCACTCAGCCGGGAAAAATGAGTTGTACCTGTAATTCAAAGGATCAACCTTGTTACATTCTGTACTACATTGAATCTCTCTTAGTTTCTTCTTTTTTTTTTTTTTTCTACCGAAAAGGCGTCTCCCATTGTTTTTAAGTGCGTTGTGAAAAAAGAAAAAGGGACAAAATCGGTCCTGAAGCCGGGTGGGGGTAGGGGGATTCATAAATTTCCAAAATTTTTTTTTTCATAAAGAACTTCCCATCATTTGCAAGGGTGTAGTTAAAAAAGAAAATAATGAAAAATCCCCGTCAAAACGAAGAAAATCCAACTTATGTGGCTGTGCTATTTCGAAAGTCCGCCAAAGCATTCTATTGTGAAAATTACCAGGCAACGACAGGATACTCAGCTAGTGTGTATTTATCTATCTATCTATCTATCTATCTATCTATCTATCTATCTATCTATCTGTATCTGTCTGTCTATCTATCTATCTATCTATCTATCTATCTATCTAGTCAACAGGTAATATCCAGAGATATGCAATATAGAAAACACATGGTAGCGCTCAAATGATTTGAACTTACACTCCAAAATCCTTATCGAGGACTAAGTCCGCGAGATAAAGAGTGGCTATAAGAGAAATCCAGGTGAGCTGATATGGAGATAGAGATGCAGATAAACACATTTGGACTTGATATATAAAACATACATACATACCTGCATACATGTAAATATATACAGGAGAAACAAAATCTGAAAATATTCAGACGATGAACAATCGTGTAAAAAAAATTAGGTATCTAAATATTTATAAAACAAATTTATATGAAGTACAAAGAATATTGAAAATTAAGGGAGAGAAAGCATGGCAATTCAAGCTCGGCAGCTGTTTCTGGGGGTTCTGAATTGCGTAATAGTTATCATGTTCATAATTGGCGGCTGGAGTGCGCAGAAAGTCAAGGATATGCATATCAACACTACCGTAAAACTAGCCTCCTTCATCAGGGTGGAAAGATCGGCAAAATAACAATTCACATCATATTGGACTTCAATTCCCATGCCTTCTCTTCTTAGTCTTATGTATTCTTTGTACTCCATGTAAATTAGTTTTGTAAATATATAAATATATATATATGTGTCTGTCATACCGGCCATAACGAAGGGAAATAGCCCTGAAACTCGAGTCGCCTTTATATATTTATATTTATATATTTGATCCTTTATATTGAACACTCAATATTTCATCTACATTCAATACTTTATTTCATGGTGCCATCCATTTTTATTTTACTTTATTTTATATTATATATTGTATATTATATTATATATTGTATATTCCATATTCTATACCCCACATTGGTTCTGCAGGAATATAAATAAAACATAAAAAACAGACAGTGTTGGAACTCTTTTAAACAAAATAATATATA
>NC_068995.1:14422535-14424874 GCF_001194135.2 Octopus bimaculoides
AACAACATAAAGAACGACCCTTCACCAGTTGTTGGCTGTTTCTCTAGTCTCGTATTTCGAGCATTTAACAACAATATACGCTTTCGATAAAACAGTTGCTCCTGCAAAGCAAATTAAATAAAATTTAGGACTTTGCGGAGGGTCAAAATAGGTAACACAAAGAGGACAATGAAAACAAACAAGAAGGGCTGCTAAGCCTAAACGAGGTTGTGGTGGCGAACGCGTAAATCAAGCTAGGATAGCAGACAAACAAGAACACGTCTTCCTTGTTCCAGCTACAACGGAGAGAAAGAAAGACGGCCGATGGTCACGCGGGAGCCATGTGAGCAAGGGAGGAGGAGCGAGGGAGAGAGTGTGACAGATAGGATAAGATAGTGGGAAAGAGGAGGTAAAAGAATAAGAAAGAGTAAAAAGAGAGAAAAAGGAAAGAGTAAAAAGATCGTATAGAGTGCACATCAGAATTATTAAGATAAAACTTACTTAGAAGAGGATGCGTGGCTTTCAATCATATAATAATATAAATAATATATACGCATATATACATATGTATATTTACATGTATATATGTAAGTATGTATATTCCCTCTCTCTGTATACACACACACACACACAGAATGTATGAAAAGTAAAGATTTCTAAAGTTACGAGGAAGACGAAATAAAAGTGTTGAGAGAAATATTTGTAGTATAGAAATCAACTCAACAAGCTATTCTTCCCGTTGTTTGTTCTAAAGATTAATTATCGAACGCGACGGTTCAGCAGGTTTACTTCGCAAATGATTGATTTTTTTTTTCTAAACGCTAGAAAGATTCTAATAGGTCAATGACTGATTGTACGTTGTACGCTGAAGTAGCTGCAATTGTATTAGTGAAGTTGGTGGAACTGGTGATGATGGTAGCGTAGGAAAACCTAAGTTTTTTTTTTTTTCTAAGTTTGAAGATGGTATCTTACCAGCGGTTCGATGAAACTATTAAACCATCTGATGAGAACGATAGCTATTGGGAGATAAATTATTTTCTCCGAGAGATCTATGAGGAATATTAGTTAATTTTGTCTGTTAAGTGACATACTTTTTAAAAATTTTATTTTGGTACTTGTTTTATCAAGCCCCAGAAAGATGAAACGCAAAATCGACCTCAGCGGAATTTGAATTCAAAACGCAAAGAGCCAGGATAAATGCCATGAAATATGACCTTACTACGATTGAGCCAGTATTCTGATCGAGTCTTGTACTCTTCTTCATCGACTCTAGAAGAATGAAAGGCAAATTTGACAGCGGCGAGATTTGAACCCGGAACGCAAGAAACCGGAATAAATATCACACAGTATTTCGTCCGATGCTCTAACGGTTCATATGATTCCTCATTTTTAAAGATGGTAAGGTGTGATTTGAGGGAGATTTTGCAGCTATTTCATGCACGTCGACCGACTAAATAGCATCTCCTTCGTTAAATTCTAAAATAAGTAAATAGATAAATGTGTTTGGCACAATACTGTCTGCTCTGTTTATTGTTTGCAAAGGAACAAATATTTTCACGTGTCAATAGAATGACTTGTCAAACTTTGACAAGCTATCAACGTAAAAACTTCCATTGTCTTGTCTTTATATCGCTTTTTTTCTCTCGTTTCATTTTTGTACAACGATGGCGAAAGGGTGTTGGACCATCAGATTCGTTTGAGCGGTAATCGTAACAGATGTGCCATGGGCTACAAAGGCGTCACTGGGATTAGGGCCTCAGAACTTGCTAATATATATATATATATATATATATATATTCATATATATTTCGTAAAAATGAGATTAATATCAATAGCTTTGGGAGAGTCTCTCATTCTTTCTTTAAATGTTCTTTATGCCCAAAAGTCTGCATATCTCTCGCTGGTATGAAATCGGACTAGCATGCATATGTGGGTAAGGTATAGGTGAGGTATTGAAATTTCATTTCAGATGACCATTTTGTATGCAATGTCTATCAAAAACCTGCAAGTGACGCGGAAGATTGAAGCGGTACTTGAACATAAATTAAGTACCAGTTGCGTACTGAGGTCGATCTAATCGACTGGCCCCCTCCGCCAAAACTTCGGGCCTTGTGCTTAGAGTAGAAAAGATTCTTTTACTCGTTTCGGTCATTTGACTACGGCCATGCTGGAGCACCGCCTTAAAAGGTTTTTAGTTGAAGAAATCGACCCCCAGAACTTATTCTGTGTAAGCCTAGTACTTATTGTATCAGGCTCTTTGGCCGAACTAGTAAGTTACGGGAACGTAAACACACCAACATCGGTTGTCAAGCGATCGTGGGGTGGGAGAACAAACACAGACACACATAAATTTATATATA
>NC_068995.1:14425072-14426569 GCF_001194135.2 Octopus bimaculoides
ATATCGGGCTTCTTTCAGTTTCCTTCTACCAAATCAACTTACAAGGCTTTGGTCGGCCTGAGGCTATAGTAGAAGACACTTACCCAAGGTGCTATGCCGTGGGACTGAACTCGGAACCATGTGGTTGGAACGCCAGTTTCTTACCAAACAACCATGCCTACGTTTATATATATAAAATAGAACGAAAGTATGAACAGGCAAACAACTGGTATGATATATTATGACACTTTATACAGTAATCCCTCGACTATCGCGGGTGTTATGTTCCAAAACTCCACGCGATAGGTGAAAATCCGCGAAGTAGAAACAGTACTGTATATTTTTAGAAGGTGCAGAATGTTTGACGATACTGTAGAGCTTGAAATATATTCACAATTTTACACACAAGTGCAAAACAACACCACACACTCGCCTCCCGAGTTTCGTTTCCCATACAGTATGTGCGATTCTTTGTTTACTCATCTACGGTACACTACGTATTTTTAAAAAATATATTTTAGTTAATGTGTTATACAGTGCAGTACTGCACTGTATTTTTATTCATTAATTCTTAGGTGCGAAAATGCTTATTTTACCACAGAAATAATTAAAATCTAAAAAAAAAATAAATATCTATCGGCCGTAGAAACCCACAATATACTAAGGAATCCGAGACATAAATTTACATATATTAGCCAGAAAAATACGCGATGTACTGAGGACGTGATAGATGAACCGCGATATGGCGAGTGATTTACTGTTTATGTAAACACGAGAGTTTAGTTATTACAAGGATATCTATTCACGAAATAGTTGTAAGAGACTCTCTGAACAACTAATTACTTACTTCTTCGTGATGATCTATACTCATGTAACAACACATGGTTGTTTATATATGTATAGGAAAGTGGGTTATACATCATTAGATGTATACCTGACTTTCCTATATAAAATTAAGAATTATAACGGAACGCTGAACTCCAGACTATCAACATAACAACATTTATTTAAGGTGGAATATATATACATCTTTAGCTCCTGTTTGTTGTTACAGCTTCTGTGTGTGTGAGTATGGTTGTTGGGACGTTGGTGTGTAGATGTGAGCGAGCTGTCAAGCGTAAGTTCGAAAGATGGAGAGAGACAACTAAACACGTCCTTGCTCAATCGCTGGCCAGCAAGAAAGAGACAGAATGAAGCGGGAAAGCTTGGTTGTTGAATTCCACGCATGCGTGAGACTACGCATGCGCACGGCGTTACTACATATGTATGTCATAATGTAACATGACACCATTTCTTTAGCTGTTTATATTTGATTCTATCTTTTATGTTGCTTGCGTGGTAAGAAGTTTGCTTCTTAACCACATGGTTCAGTCCCACTCTGAAGCGTCTTGGACAAGTGTCTTCTACTAAAGCCTCGGGCCGACCAAAGCCTTGCGAGTGGATTTGGTAGACGGAATATGAAAGAAGCCTGTCGTATATATTATATATATATATATATATATATATATATATATATAT
>NC_068995.1:14426852-14444454 GCF_001194135.2 Octopus bimaculoides
AGTATGGCCGCAGTCAAATGACTGAAACAATATATATATATATATATATATCTTTATATATATATATATATATATATATATATATATATACACACACACATATATACACATACATATATATCACGTGATTGTCAAGACTATCGAATGTCGTTATACATCGCTGACCACAACGCGCTTTGTATCGTTTTAGCTTTCGAATGATGCCACCCCGCTTAGCTAAGTGAGGAGGCCAACTCTTGTTCTGGTCGGAAGAATAGTCCATCGCAGGGTTATCCATTTATAGCTGAAAAGACTGGAGCAACGTTAAAAGAAGTGCTATGTTCATGAACACAAGGCGCCGCTTGGCCGGGAATCAAACCCACGATCTAGCAATCGTGAGTGCAACACCATAACCACTCTACACACACATATATATTTATATCTGGTGTTGGTTTATTTGTCCGCGTGACTAAGCGGTTCGGCTAAAATGTCCGATAGAATAAGTAGCAGGCTTAAAAAAAAACAAAAACTAATAAATACTGGGATCGATTTGCTCGACTAAATCATTCAAGGAGTGCCCCAGCATGGCCGCTGTCCAATGGTTGCAACAAGTGGAAGATAAAAGATATGCATACACACAATAGCAATTATGAAAACAACGCGGAAAAAAAATGTTATAACGCTAACAAGCATATCAAGTTATTTATTTATATGCCGATGCGACGATGACTAATGTGTGTGCTAGTTCTTTTGTCCATATCGTCAGTTGAAAAATCGCCTTAAGCAACATGCAAAGCGAGCATATAGTATTGCGTCTTACAGCTTTGCCAACAATTTGCTTATGTCGATGAGAGAGCAAGAGAGAGGAAAAGAGAGAGAGAGAGGAAAAGAGAAAGAGAGAGATTACACTGTAAACTGTCAGTTAGTCAGACAGCACAACGAATGTCATATCTTCAACAACTGACAGCTTACAGGACAGGCGCCATTTTGACGGTCAACCACCGTCGTTATTATACTCTATAGTAGTATGAGCTACTGAAAGTGGTGTTCTGATATATCTCGCTCTCTATTTTCTTGACAATAGTCATTCTCATTGCTTTTTTGTTCTTTTCTTTTTTCAACAAGTTTTTAATATCTCAGTAACGATTAAATACGTAACCCATCAAACATTTCATGAAACTAATCTTATAGTTATATTTGAAGAGTTCTATTTTTTGACACAGGTAAGTTTATTTGAAAGCCATTTAGTTTAAAAACCTTATCGTAATTGTTTGTTAATTTACACGAAATAATTTTTTTCTTAATTTGCTAAACAAAAAAATATTGATGAAAATTTACTCCAATTGTGGAGCATTGTATCGTTATCATAATTGACTATTTCGAGGTCGCCCATTTTCACCTCGTTTGACCAGTTGACGTCGGCGAACCTGTTTCTTCGTTTGACATAATCCAAATAAATGACCGGGAAAATGTCGTAATTTACTTCCTCTTCTCTATTTATATCCACCTTACCTTTTGTATCTCGTGTGTTTTAGTTTATTTCATACGAAGAAAATATTCCGTCATTTTTGTCAACTTCGCATGCAAACTATAAGGAACCATATTATTGTAGCAGCAGTAGGTTCATTTTATTACTTTTAATACAATCGCATTTTTATATCGAAAAATTACCTAAAAATTATGAATGAATAAATAAATATTCAATACTGTAAATATTGACAATTTCCTTCGTTTTTGCCAAACATTTAGAATTTGACTACACTGAAATCTATCTAGTTGGCTGTACCCGTCCCCCTCATAAGTGTGGCTTTTTATTTCCAAAAGGAATAATATAGAACAATACAGATGCATTTGGAACAGGCATGGAAGTCACAACATCTTCTCCCCATAATACAGCAGCATCAAACCTATGCACGAAACAATAGTAATAACAGATCTTGGTAGAAGTGTATTCCTAAATTTTCTCATAAAACTATAAAAAAAAAGGATAATTAGTTGGCGTGCAGTTAGTTTTCCCTTGCATAAATATAAGGATTATGTCTGATGACCGTTTTTAAAAATATTATTTTTCATGGATATTTACGATTGTTTACGTTTACATTCAAATTTTTCTGGGACAAGCCACCCGACCAAATTATGAAAGAATAACAAATGTTTATATGTTTAAATTTTAATTACTTTTCTAAATACATCTAGGCATTCCTTCGGTATTGGTCAAGAGAGTTTAGGATATCGAAGTAGCTAAGACATAATTATTTTATTAATAATCCTAAAAAAGATATACGAAAAGAAAAAGAAGTGAGGTTTAGTAGTAACCGAGGGACATGTGTAAGAAGCACGGCGTGTTTCCGAGGAGGTGTGTATTTGAAACAAGGATTACGAGAAATATTGAAGACGAAAACCAAATGTTTACATTCAATTTGAGAGAGAGAGAGAGAGAAAAAACAAACTAAAAACACATTTAGGTAACTTATAAGTATTTATTTAGGAACAACATTGAAAACATTGATTTTAATGATGTGAACGAGAACCTTAAAAGCTTTGAAAACAACATTGATGTTGTATTGATGTATAAGAGGCAATACATATGAGGTCATTTTAAAACCATGCTTATTACGAGGGAATAAAAACACGTAATTACCACATTAATTATAAGATGTTGCAGAAATTTGGGAACAATGCAATTTCCTGGCTCTCATTTCATTTAATCACATCACAGACATTCGAAACATAAATGAAAATATATTAGCTCGAGAACAATATGATACATAAACACAATATTGAATGTTTATGGAATCGCCACGGAAAGAAAATTTAAAAGAATGCCACGTGGTACTTGGGACGTTTTCGAATATCTGTGGCGTGACGAAATGAAGCAAGTTTCTGATGATTCTTTTACAGAATCACATTCTAAAATTAATGTTGTTTCTAATTAAATGAAAGTACACAATGTTTGGTTTCCGTTTCGGTATTTCATGTAAGCTTTGATGTTTGTTTTTTTTTTACACTCCTCGTCTCCTCTGCATTTACCATAACGGAGAGTGAAATATAACAGTAAAGTAACAAGTGACTTCGAAGACTGACTGTTTGAATAACAAACGTGTATATCGGCCCTCACCTTTCTCACTATATTTACGGACAATAAACATGTAAACGGTGTCTACTCATATATGTCCCTATTTGAATAATCATCCCTGCCATTTCCTCCCACCCGAATCTGGCTCATGACTTGTTGAGCAGGCTTGTTGTAATTAAAGGCATACCAGCAGTAACCATCCCTCATTTTTTGCCTGTGCCCTTGCTCTATTTAAGACAGTTAGATGTTATTTGAAAAGAAATTTGACAGCTTTTTCAAGCAAGTGTAGAGATGACGTACGGATTTCTACTTGGACCGTTGTCGCCTTTATCATCCACGCTACTAAACTTACAATGTCTCATACATAAATATGGAACTCATAACAAGTAGCTTCTAAGCCTGTGGTTTTTAAGTGAGGTGTAGTTTGTAAAGGATGTCACAAGATTTTACAAAATTTTATATTTAAATGACACTATTGACAAAAAAAAAAAACGTCAATAAAGGTGTCACTATATTCTAAGGCATAAGGAGATAGGGTGATATCACGGGGATGTTGAAAACCACGGCTGTTGCACCAATTGCTAGAAATAGCAACCACATTTTTCAGTCATACTTGAGGCAAGCGTTGGCAACCTCTTTCGAGAAGCGGGCCGCATTATTAAAAAAAAAGAAAGAAAAAGAAAAACTCGGTAATTTTTCGTTAGGCGTGCCATTCAAGAAGTCCTGCAGATTGCCTATGCCTGTTTTAGGGGTTGACGTGTTGCTATCACGCAACATCCCACCTTTTTTTTTCTCTCCTTCAAAATTTCTTCGTCGTGTTGTTTTCAACAACAGATATTTCAATTTTGCGCCCCCAACACCCAAGAAAAAAAAAACAGCTTTTCAAAATTTCAGTTTCGGTAAATTGGGTATATCCTGGCCCCAAATTTTGTTTTCCCTTTCTCGGTGGTGCTTGAGGGATGATTTCATTCGGAAAGATATGGGTTTACAAGCAATTTAATCAACTAAAAAAGTGAAAATAAATTGTAGTGAAATCCCATGATTTTATTTATCTTTGTCTCTTGTTTCAATCATTTGACTGCGGCCATGCTGGGGCATCGTCAGAAAGAATCAATGTAAATATTTTGGTTTCTATTATTGATGTAAATTTGTTAAAAAATGGTTTATCCCTTATGCCTGAAGTCTATGCATTCATCTGATGGGAACGGTTTCTTTCAAATTGTTGTAATCATCATAATCATTTAACATCCACTTTCCCTGCTGGCATGGGTTAGACGGTTTGACATGGAGGTGGCTAGCAGGGAGCTGTCTAGACTCCAACTTTCTATGGCTGGATACCCTTCCTAACACCAACCACTTAACAGAGTGTGCTGGGTGCTTTTTTATATGCCACCTGCATGGGTGCGATTCCGTACAATACCATCTAGGTAACGCTAAACAATTTCTTCACATACATTATATAACCTATGGACTATAGGATTTATATGATGTGGGTCCTTTTGATATCCGTTTTGTCAACAAAGATAAACATCCTGTTAGTACACCTAATAAGAAGAATGAAAAATGTTGGAAAATGTATCCTATATGCTTTCTCTGTTCCATCCTGTGAACAGAGGAATCATACGACATTGCAGTTCTCCGAATAGATCAAATTACAAATGTATAAAGGAGACCTTTCGTTTTTATTAGAAATTGAAAATATTTTTCTTCTGGGTACAAGAGGCACCAGATATTGTGTGCAAGAGAGAAGAATCTGCTGGTTTGGTCATGTGATGCGTATAGATGAAGACAGTTGCATAAAGAAGTGCCAAGCTCTAATTGTGGAGAGTACCTGTGGAAGGGGTAGACGAAGTGGTGAGAAAGGATCTTTGCATGATGGGCCTCACTGAGGAAATGACAAAGGACTGGGAGATGCGGCGATTTATTGTACTTGATAAAATGCATCAAGCTAAGTAAAATGGCTGTCTTCTACATATACAGGTGTCGGTGCCATTTAAAAACCATCCGTTCTGGTACTGCGTAAACGCACGTAATATTTTCATCAATCAATTAAATGGAGCGACTTGAAACGGCCGTAATGAATTGACACCTGTACATCTTTGTTACTTATTCATATTCTACATATATATATATATATATATTCTTTCTTTTATTCTTTTACTTGTTTCAGTCATTTGACTGTGGCCATGCTGGAGCACTGCCTTAAAGGGTGTTAGTCGAAGAAATTGACCCCACGATTAGGCTTCTTTCAGTTTCCGTTTATGAAATCCACTTGCAAGGGTTTAGCTTGCCTGAGCCTATAGTAGAAAACACTTGGCCAAGGTGCCACGCAGTGGGACAGAACTTGGAACCATGTGGTTCCAAAGCAAACATCTTACAACACAACCACACCTGCACCTTTTTAAATAGCATGAAGATGATATCTACAATGTGCAGTATGTTTGTTCTATGTGGTTGAGTAGCCTGCTTTGCAATGACACGGTGTCAGGTTCAGCTTTGGGCTGACCAATGCCTTGTGTGTGAATTTGGTAGACGAAACTGTGTGGGAGCCCGTTATCATTGTCATCATCATCGTCGTTTAACGTCCGCTTTCTATGCTAGCATGGGTTGGACGATTTGACTGAGGACTGGTGAACCAGATGGCTACACCAGGCTCCAATCTGATTTGGCAGAGTTTCTACAGCTGGATGCCTTTCCTAACGCCAACCACTCCAAGAGTGTAGTGGGTGCTTTTACGTGCCACCGGCATGAAGGCCAGTCAGGAGGTACTGGCAATGGCCATGCTCAAAGTGGTGTATTTTACGTGCCACCTGCACAGGAGCCAGCCCAGCGCTACTGGCAACGAACTCGCTTGAATGTCTTTTCACATGCCACCGGCACAAGTGCCAGGAAGGCGACGTTGGTAACGATCACGCTCAAATGGTGCTATTTACGTCCCACCGGCACGGAAGCCAGACAATGATCACGCTCAGACGGTGTTCTTAGTGATCTACTGGTACAAGGATGTGATGGATAAATTGTTGCCTATTTATATTCTTTTTAATTTCATGCATGCGCAATGTTTGTTTTTGATTTTGTCAACTACACAGTATAGTAGGGTCAGCTGGGCACTGTCTTTGAGAAAAACAGCACCATGACGCAATTCACTCTGCCAGAAATCTGGTAATGACATTCTGTACTGCTTGGCATTTGCAACGGAAGCTCCAATATGAACATTTCAGAGTGTTTGGGTGCCAATCTGAGGACAGTACAGAGGATTCGGAAAGAGCTGGATGAGTCTAATGGTGATTATAAAGGTACAGTATTTCGTCCGATGCTCTAACGGTTCATATGATTCTTCATTTTTAAAGATGATAAGGTGTGATTTGAGGGAGATTTTGCAGCTATTTCATGCACGTCGACCGACTAAATAGCATCTCTTTCGTTAAATTCTAAAATAAGTAAATAGATAAATGTGTTTGATACAATACCGTCTGCTCTGTTTATATATTATTCATATTATTATATGATTGAATGCCACGCATCCTCTTCTAAGTAAGTATGTATGTATGTATATATATATATATATATATATATATATACACATCATCTTGGCTTAACAGCCCTCACCATTTGTTTTTACTGTTTTCTTCTCACTGTCCTGTTTTTATTACCACTTTCACCCTCCGCAATAAATTCCAAATTTTATCTAATTTGCTTTGCGGGAAGGACTGTTTTAACAAAGTCGCGTCTTGTCCCTACCTTCGAAACATAGAGAAAATAAAACAGGGGACAACTGATGAAGGGAATGTTTTTTTATGTTACTTGTTTCGTTTCTCTGTTTGTTTCTTTCGTTGTTCGAAAAAAAGTTCGTTTTCTATGTTTTTGTTTCTTATGTTCTCCTTTCTCAGTTTTTCTACGTTTTGTTGATGTCCTGTACCCATATATGCATGTATATATACATATATATGTAGGTATGTACGTATATATGCATATATTTATATATCATTTATATTATTACGTTGACCCCAGTGCTTGAATGGTACTATTTCATCAACCCTGAAAGGATGAAAAGTAAAGTCACCCTTGGCAGAATTTGAACCCAGGACTTAAAAATAGACAAAATGCCACTAAGCATTTTGTAAGACATCCTAACAATTCTGCCACCTAGCCACCTTACAGATTTATAATATATAAAATATAACTTATAATAATATTTGCTTTAATTTTTCAGGAATTCCATTGGCATAATGGCTTCAGAATGTTTAGACCCCTTGGAAGAATGCATTTCAAAAGCCTTACCAACACAGCCTATTTCAGGCGTAAAAACTCTTGCAAAAACCCTGAGGGACATTGGCGTGGAAACTCTTGAGGACCTGCAGTATGTTGAAGCTTCAGATCTTTCATCAGTTCTGAAACCAATCCAGATACGCAAACTTCTTCAACAAACCAAACGTAAATATGTTTATATTGTTTTTAAGCAAATAAGCTCTGTATTCGTGTCATGTTATTGTTGTTTTTTGTTTAGAAAACTTATGATCAAAAGCATTCCAACTATGATGAACCTATCTCTTATTTTAGTATTGAAGCATTGTATATAAGTTGGGTCCTTGTTGCTGTGTGGTGGCTTAACCATTTAACATTCAGATTACTTTGTCAAATGTAATCCTTATTTATTCATACGGTTTTGAATTTAGCATACATTGTCTTGAAGTTATGAGATTTCAATGATGTGATTGTATAATTTTAGAATGACATTGTAAGGTAGGTGTGAGAGGCCTGATTTGGTCAGTTTGAACATAAAACAGGTAAAATATTTGGGCCTGATATGGCCAGTTTAAATGCTAAATGGTAAAGTGCCTCAGTGACTCTGAGAGCTATGTCAGAGGAACACAAGCTTCTGATTGAGCCTTCCATGCTGGACATGTCGAAGGATAGGGGCCAAACTAATATAGACTACCTTTTCCCCAGAGGTAAAAATGGGTTTGCTTAAGGCCAACACCCCTACCTAAAGAAACACAAAGTCACAGAAATATCAAATGACAGTTCAAACCCAGCAAGATCTGGGAGAAGAATCTTGTTTCTTTCAGTAATCAGTGGATTCAGTGCTTTTGATAAAGCAGGGATCCAGCTGGAGAGAAGCAGAAAAGACAGCCTAGAGGTAAAACCGTTGGAGAGAAAGTCATTGATGGCAGTGGAAGGCTTAAAGCTAAAGCTAATGGGTGTGGGTTCAATCCATGCGTTTGTTGAAACAATACATAACAAAACAAACTCTAATTCTAGTGGAATAAATAAGTGACATCACAAGTAGAAAAACAACTTGAATGAGAGAATGTCCTTGGAATGGACAAAGAAATGAGAACAGTCTGCCAGTGGATTTTATAAAGGATTTTGTTCAAAATTCTGCAAATATTACCAAACTGGGCAAGCATCTGAAGAAGATTGGGGTTTAAAATGGCTGAAACATTGTAACTATAACAACCAAATTGAAGATACCAGTCTCAATATTTCAATCATTGTCCTCATAATTTAATGTCCACTTTTCGATGCTTGCATGGGTCAGATGAAGTTTGCTGAGGCAAATTTTCTTTAACTAGATGCCCTTCCAGTCATCAAGCATCACTTGTTTCTAAGCAAAGAAATATTTCCCTTTGACTAGTCATGTTTGTCACAGAAGTCTGGAAACAAACAACCTCTCTTGCATCATGATGATATTCATTTACAACCATCATGTGATATATAGACAAGGGTACACACACACACACATGCATATATTTACTACAAGCTGCTTTCAGTTTCATCTGCCAAATCCATTCACATAATCCAGGGCTACAGTGGGATTGAATCCAATTATGTCCATATATATATATATATTTGTGTTTCATAAAAGTGTGTCAGTTAATATTTTCTATCATTAAACCTTTCATGACTATATATATTTGCAATGAAATTCACAGCCTAATTTGGAAAATAATCTTGAAATTTGGAAGAATTTAGTAAACATATCTTTTTCATGAAGCTGATGTTTCATGTAATATGACTTAAAAAAATTATACTTATATAATAATAGTTTCACATTTTGGCACAAGGCCAGCAAATTCAGGGAAGGGGTAAGTCAGTTACATCACCCCCAGTGCTCAACTGGTATTTATTTTATTGACCCCGTAAAGATGAAAGGCAAAGTCAACCTTGGTAGAATTTGAACTCAGAATGTGAAGACAGACAAAATGTTGCTCAGTATTTTGTCTCGTGTGCTAATGATTCTGCCAGCTCACTGCCTTATATATAGTATTAAGATGAAAAGATTTAATTTAATTTAAGAATAAACATTTTAAAATTAGAGAAACAGAAGCCTTCTTGGGTGGTCTCAGATGAGTATCAAATGAATTAATATAATTAGAGGCAGTAAGGTGGAAAGCTGGTAGAATCATTATTACACGGGGCAAAATGCTTAGTGGTATTTCATCTGTTTTTTCATTCTGAGTTCAAATTTTGTGCAGGTCAACTTTGCCTTTCATCCTTTTGGGGTCGATAAAATAAGTACAAATTGAGCACAGGGGTCGATGTAATCGCCTTACCCCCACCCAGAATTGATGGCCTTGTGCCAAAATTTAAACCCAATGTAATTAGAGGCAATTTTAGGAGTGGGGGTAGTCTCAGGTGAGTTTGTATGAGAAGAATTAATGTAAATTAATATTTTGTATCCTTCATCATACAACTAATATCTGACCTTTTATTTTCTTTTAGTTGACTTGAACCAAACACCAACTACTCTGTACTCTTTACCTGGTCAAATACAGAATATGATATCAAAGATTGGAGCACCTTTCCAGAATAACAACTTACAACAACCTGTGATAGGAAACCTACATAGTTCATTGCCAACTTCAGGAGTTTGTGTTCAACTTCCCCTACCTAAAATGACCACGTCAAATGTATCAAAACAAGCTATTGTAGAAAACTCACACAACTCCATCATGTATCCACATAATAACACTTCACCTCTTCTCTCTCTCAGTATGTCTGGCTCATCTCCTACCAATCAGTCCAGTCCTCAGCTGTCTAATGTAACTCATTATCAGAACCGCAACATACCACAGTACAGTAATATGAACAATGTTATTCTGCCATCGACTCAGGTTGTTGAAGTGGCCCCAAACCTCCCTGCAGGTAATAATTCTGTGAAAGATATTTCTTCTGGTGTCAACAGAGTAAGGGTAAGGAGTCAGTCGAAACGGGACAAACTTTCTCTGATGGCATCATCGCTTGAAAGAGATGATAACAGTTCTAAAGGCATCAGTCCTAGCTTGTCTTCTCTCACTCGTCTATGTTCAGTTTATGGCGGAGACAGAAAAGAAGTAGTTGAGATATCACCACAGCCTACAATCGATAATGCTGGATGGAATACGGAAAACACTGAACCAAAATTGTCTGCAGCTGATCCTATTATTGTTAGTGATGATAGCAACTGTTCAACTACATCAGAGACTTTGAATTCTAAAAGTTTTGACAAGATGTCAGACAACAGTCTGATGACCCACACATCTGAATTATTACCTCTAGCAAATATAAACAATGATAAACAGCAGCAGCAACAACAACCCATGGATGTGTTTTCAGTTAATTCACCTCTTGGATTATATCCTGACAACAATTCCAATATGTTTGCTGATGAAAATTCAGAATGGGTCCAAAATTTTCAGATCCCCATTGATAAAATGCCTCCAGCCCTTATTCACGCTTTGAAGAACAAACAACGCCCAGAATCAAACCTTCGTCGAGAGATGATTCGTGTTGTTGTTGCAGAGGCAATAAAATTCTGTGCGAGACCAAACCGAAGACAGTTGTTTTTCATTGCACATAAAATGGTGAACGAATACCCTGAATCCTTGATGGACGATGCACTAAATTCCAATGGTAGACAAACTGGTTTTGACGCCATTTTGAAACAGTTGCAATCTCGTGTTGAAAATATCAATCGGTTTGACCGAGGACAGTTCCTTTACCAAAAGAAGTTAATGTCTTGGACTAAGACTCAGCAAAAATCTGATGCTGGCAATCAGAAATCAAGTAAGTTATTGAATAACTATGGCTGCATTAATTGGCAGCCACTAAAATTACCCGCAAACGAAACAAAATGGAGCCTGAGAATGAAACAGGATTTACTACGGAGCATCTACAACACAAAGTGGGATGTTGAATTTGTGGAAAAAGACATGATAACTACTTTCTTTTTCCAGAGAAAAGACATCAATAATGGTGCTTCCATCACCACATTACACAAAGACTGGCCTTTTCTCTTTGAAGAAATTGGGCTAATGGTTCATTTCAAAGAACTGACCACAATCGACATGAAAAGTGTTATGAGTGACTTTCTCAACAATAGTAAAGTGGAAACAATAATTAATGTAATGAAATCACTTTTTTTAATGACTAACATAACCGATATAGAACAGATTCTCCAAACAGCTGCCAACTACAAGAAATGTGAGAAACAAAACTCTGAGAATGATATCAATGTTGCATTAATGATGCAACTTATAATGGTATATCTCGGTGAAGATATACAACATCTATTTCCTCTTGTACCAGTTAGTATTGTATTTTTATTCTATTCCTGTTGTTCTTTTATTCTTTTATTGGTGTCAGTCATTGGACTGTGACTATGCTGTGGCATCATCTTCAAAGGTTTTTAATTCATTATATCAACCACCCCTTCCAATACCAGTTAGGTAATATATTTTATTGTTCTGTACTGTTATTGTTCTGTACTGTTACAGAACTTAAAGTTGGTTGTAAGGGTTTACAATACAGTGTGTTGTTGTTGGTGTTTAGCTTTAAGACAATCCTGATTGAGCAGACCCATATATGAATGTTTATATGTACAGGGCAGAAAGAATGGACGTTTTTGAAATATCTATTACTCAGCCCCAGGGAAAGAGACATATGTTTGACAGGTACCATTTGGTCCATGGTGTCTTTACATTTTTTTTCTTTTCAGGTGAAGCTATGGTGCTGTGGATGATAGAGAATTGTGTGTTTGCCTATGACAGTTACATGAAGAATGATGAGTGTCAGAGCAGTTCAGCGTGAGTTTCAGCACCACTTCAATATTCACCAAAACCAGGCTGTTCCCACCTATAACACAATCCTACATTTGGTGAATGCATTTCGTACATGAGGCACACTAATGAATAGGAGACTGGTGGGGGTGCCACAAATGGTACGAACCCTGGAAAATGTGGAATGTGTCAGACAAGCTTTGATACAGAGTCCGAATCACTCTGCTTGGAGACATTCCAATAAACTTCACATTGATAATTGATCAGTAAGGCGTATTTTGCATGAGGACCTGAATTTCTACCCATACAAATTGGTCATTGGGTAACAGTTGAAACCATGGGGCTATGCACAGTGGCTTAACTTCGCATGTCAGATGGATGCAAATTTAGAGACAAATGACAACCCCTTTTTGTTAATGACTGATGAAGCTTATTTTCATCTCAGTGGCATGGTGAATCAACAGAGCTGTCATTATTGGGCTCCTGAAAATCCAAGCAGAAGTAACAGAGTGACTCAAGGTTTGAGAGTTTTGTGCACTGACACTTAAAGTACCAAGGCATGAAACTCTTGGACCTTGAATTAATAATCTATACATATATATTTGTCCGATCCATGTCAGTGTGGAAAATGGATATTAAATGATGACGATGATATCTACATATGTTTGCATGTGTGTGTGCAAAAATATGCACACACACACACACATATATTAATATATATATTATTCATATTGTGTTTATTTATCTTTTCCTTCTTTGTTCTCTTACATAGGTGAATTATACTGTAACCGACTTAGAATCCTCCAACATTCCCGAAACTCCATGTCTCATTGCCTGCGGTATGTATGTTCTTACATATTTATAATTAAAATTATATTAATCATGTATTTTTTTATATGATGTCTTTTAACTATCCATGAGTATTTTTTTTGTTATTATTCCTTGGTTTTCTTTAACTGCATTAGTTTGTTTGTTATATATCTACTGTTCATTCATATAAACACTTATGTTTGGTCTGTGTGTGTGTATATATATATGTGCACATCTATATGCATTTGTGTGTCTGTATGCACATGTATGCTTGAATGATTAATATATATATATATATATATATATGCACATGTGTGGTTGTTCAGTCAAAATGTTTACTTCTCAACCACAAGGTTTTAGGTCCAATCCCATAGCACAAAACCTTCAGCAAGTGTCCTTTACTATGGCCTCAGACCAACGAAAGCCTTGACAGTGTGTGTGTGTCTCTCTCTCTCTCTATATATATATAATGTGGGCGTGTATGTTTTGTATCTCCTTGTTTAAACATCATGTGACAGTTGTAATTGATTGTCAGTGTCACACAAGCAATGTCATTCATTTCCAATATTCTACAAAAACATGTCTAGTTATGGGGGAAATATTGCCTTGCCTAGAAACAGATGAGGGTTGGTGACAGGAAGAGCATCTAACTGTGGAAAATCAGCCTCAATGACGACAATGACAACAACGATTAACAATGATTTTAGAGTTGAATATTTTACTTTATTACATGTTTATCATATGTGTTATTTGTTTACTTTTTAGTTTATTTATTGTTTGTTTGTTTTTCAATTTTAGGTGATTCATTGTTGAATTCCTGTAAGTTTCTGCTTTGTGTTGATGGTACTGTTGTCAATGAACAGATCACTAGTTTCGTAACTGGTCTCTGTATGATGTTCGCATCTTACTACTGCTTCAACATCTGCTACAATCAAGAGGCACCTTCAACACTGGAATTTGTTCAAAGGTTTGTTACCAACTTCTTAACAATAAGAGATACTAAGAAACTGCTTTTCATTGTTGCTTATGCATGTGAAGTGTCAAAACATTTACTGGATCATATATTAATACATGGATGGCATGCATCTGTTGTTACTGACAATGTGATCCAACAAAACTGATTGAAGCCACATTAGGTGGTCCTTCTGGGTATGTGGGTATTAGAAAATGCCTCACAGAGTGATGACTATGCCTTGCATAGTTACAGGGTGCCCTTTAGCAAGGCATGATAATCATTCAGCCACCCTGCCAGGGATATGGTGAAATCATGGGACTACAAGTATGGCAGATTGGGAAGAGATAACAGAAGAGCTCAACTGAGCCAATGGGGCTTCTTACATTGATGCTGAGCAGAGGAATCCAAGATCAATGGTCAGGGTCACTAAGCTCTATCAAGAGAGTAGTTGCAACACAACCATAGAAGTGGTGTCCATGGTTGTGTAATCAGCTAATGAAAGATTCTCTGTGACTCAAGCTCTCAATTCAAATTCATAATAATGGAATTGGATGATAACAGAAAGTCATGGGAATCTGTGAAAGCAACAGGAAAAAAACAATGGTGGTTCTTACTTGGTTCTACCTGGGTTGGAGGAAAGGCAAGGCCAATATTTCTTGGCAATAAAGTGTAGGAGTTGCCAAGAGAGTAGGCGCAGAAGTGGCTGTGCGGTAAGTAGCTTGCTTACGAACCACATGGTTCTGGGTTCAGTCCCACTGTGTGGCACCTTGGGCAAGTGTCTTCTACTATAGCTTCGGGCCGACCAAAGCCATGTGAGTGGATTTGGTAGACGGAAACTGAAAGAAGCCCGTCGTATATATGTATGTGTGTGTGTGTGTATATGTTTGTGTGCCTGTGTTTGTCCCCCCAACATCGCTTGACAACCGATGCTGGTGTGTTTACGGCCCCCGTAACTTAGCAGTTCGGCAAAAGAAACCGATAGAATAAGTACTAGGCTTCCCAAGAATAAGTCTTGGGGTCGATTTGCTCGACTAAAGGCGGTGCTCCAGCATGGCCACAGTCAAATGACTGAAACAAGTAAAAGAGTAAATGAGAGTAAAGAGTAAGCAATGCTAAACTCGAAAACCTCAAATCAAACCATATTGTCCTAAAAGAGACAGAACACTTTAAATAAATTGGTCTTGGATAGTTCACAGTTGGAAACATCATTGTTGGTGTGGAGAGGGGAGTCTGGTATGCATGGGCGACTGCTGCACTTCCACAAACAACCTTGCCAGGACTTGTGCCTCAGAGGGGCACAAGTCTGGGCAAGGACTTATTCTAAATTCAAGGGGTCATATTATTCATTTCAGATCTAACAGGCTAAAAAATATCACTAAATTACAATTTTTGTTTCTTCTTTGATAGGTGTTTGTTTGATATTAATCCTATGAAAGGCTCCAAATTTGATCACCAGAAATTCAATAACAAACATTTTGTTGTTCATCCTAAGATCAATACACTCTTGAAATCTTTGATTGATTTAGGCTTTCAGGTAAGACTATTTGTTTGTCACCTGTCTTTTCTTGTTTCTTTTTTCAGTGTATCTGTGTGTGTATGAATGTATGTAACTATGTATATATGAGTGTGTGTGTGTGTCCCTGTGTCGTATGTGATGGTTGTAAACGAACATCCCCATCATACAACTAATGTTATTCATTTCTAATCTTCCATGAAAAACATGTCTGGCCACAGGAAAATATTACCTTGTTTGGAAGCAGGTGAGGCTTGGTAACAAGGGCATCTGGTTGTAGAAAATCTCCCTCACCAAATTCCGTCTGACCCATCAAGTATGAAAAAGTGGACATTAAATGATCATGATCTACATTATATATATGTATATATATAATATTTATATCAATATAAGGAACCTGATGTAGACTCTGGCCTTGCCTGTTCCTGTCGAGCCATCTAATTCATGCCAGCATGGAAAACAGGTTTCCGTTTTCCATGCTGTCATGGGTTAGACAGCTCAACAGGAACTGGCAAGGCCAGGATCTACACCAGGTTCCTTACAATAATACATTATATATATATATATATATATATATATATATATATATATATATATATATATATATATATATATATATATATAGATATATATATATTTATAAAAAAGAAGTTTGAAAACGCCAATATATAAAAGATGAATTTTAATTTATAATTTTGTCAGATATTTTTAACATGTTTCGGTTCTTGAAAAAACGAACCTTATCAAAAATACATATTTAAAAAAATGAAATTAAATGAAAAGTTCATAATTGTTCCTTACTGGTGTCAACAGTCCACGTGGGAGCATTTTTTGTTGGTTGTTGTAGTAGTAGTGACCGTGTTGGTAATGGTAAATGGCAGTGACCTTATACATATATATCATTTAATGTCCACTTTTTCATGCTTGATGGGTCAGACGGAATTTGTTGAGGGAAATTTTCTAACACCAGGTCATTTTGCCTTGTGTAGTGGGCACATTATATTTTGGCACCAGCACTAGAGAAGTCATTATGTCATCTGCAAGACTAAAGATTTGTTTCTCTTCTATATTAGTGCCATGTAAAAAGGTAGCCTGTACACTTTGTAAGACAGTTGGCATTGGGAAGGGCATCCAGCTGTAGAAACCAAGCCAAAGCAAACTATGGAACTTGGTGCTGCCCCTGGCCTTGCCAGTTCAGTTCCTGTCAAGCCGTCCAACCCATGCCAGCATAGAAAATGGACGTTTAATATTAATGATGACGCACATTGGTCACCATTTAAATAGAGGTACCGATGTATCTACGTAACGATATAGAGGGGAGGTAATCTAGTTTTACCAAAACTAGTGACTTCCCATAGCCCTAACCTTAAAACATTAACAGTAGTTTTGGTAAAACTAGATTACCTCCCCTTCATATCGCTACGTAGATTCATCGGGACCTCTGTATTTAAGTAGTGTTGATGATTGTTTTTGTTTGTTTAATAACCATTTTATGAAGTACATTAGGTGCATTTTAATTGGGTACCAGCACATCTGAAGCCGCCTTGTCGTCTATAGAACTACAGAATCTTCTCTTTTCTCTGTTGTTTCTCTTCGTTCAATGCAAATGTAACGAAGAGGGTGAGTAGAATAGGCAGTGATTATCAAGTGTGTGGAATAAGTGAGAGCGTGAGTATGAGTGGGGAAATAGTGATAGAAGCAAAGAGGAAGGTAAAGCGGAGGAAGTAGTGAAAGAGAGAGACAATAAAAATTACGTTGGTTTCTTTCAGGGAGATTGACTAGAGAAAGTGCATGAATTGTTGCGATTGTAGGAGAGGATGCGGAGTGAATCAGTGAGAGTGACATGGGAATAGAAGAGAAAGTGTATGGGTGGTGTTAGGAAAGACTGGATGTAGATAAATCTGATGTCGTCCTTCATTAATCAGGTGTCATGATAAATGATGTTGATGGACGGTATTGGATATGGACAGAACGGTAGACTATATGTAATCTGAACCTCCCCCCCGCCTTATTTATTAATTTTTTTTTACGGAATCCCACGTTTTAGGCTATGGAGATTCCGATTCTGAAAAAAAATTGTTTGAAAAATTTCAATTACCCCACCACCACCACCAAGCAGGCTATTTACATGCTAGAAATAACAGCCAAATCTCACAAAACTAGTGTTAGGTTTAGGGTTAGGGTTAGGGTTTGAGTTAGGGTTAGGTTTACCCTGTGGATCTATATAA
>NC_068995.1:14444523-14459711 GCF_001194135.2 Octopus bimaculoides
GAAATCGAAATTTTGAAATTGAGAGTTTTGAAATTTTTTTTTTCAGAATCGTAATCTCCATAGCCTAAAACGTGGGATTCCGTAAAAAAAAAAAAAATAAATAAGTGGGGAAAGGTTCAGATTACATATAGTCCATCTGGACCGACAGATCATATGTCGTATCTTGTTACAAGGGCGATATGTTACGGGTGAATATGAAAAAGGTGGATGAAAAATGAAGACTTTAAATATAATGAGCTAAATGGCGAAGGTAAAGAATACACACACCCGGTGTTTAGGTTTAGGGCTAAGGTTACGCCGAAAACGGGTGGTGTGCGTATTCTTTACCTCCGCCAGATGAATATAATGATGATAGATATAAAGGAAGCCTAGACTGAAAATATATAAATACTTAACTGGAATGTAATGGGTTAGAAACCATTCTATATAATAAATTTATGATTGTACCTTCAAATTCATATATTACAGGACGTTGTATTTTCTCTAGGTTCACGAAACAAGTTAGGTTACTTTAAATGAAATATATTGGTTGAACATAATTACCTCCCCTTTTGTACGTTCTTTCTGAAGAATAATTTTTAACCCATAAAATGCTGCAATTTGCACTTACATAGCATGGACTGCTGAGCACATTTTATGAAAATGAGACTACTATTCACACATAAATAACAAAAAATAGCTAAAATATTGGATCTTTTCCTTTTGGCCGGCACATTGAAAAAATAATTTTTTGTTACTAAACACTTTCAAATTTCATATACTGGTAGAATGTGCCATTTAAAACATCATTTACTCTTGGCGTTTTTAAGAAAAAAATTTTATTTTCGAAGTTATTTCGTGTTAAAGTTGTCGTATTTCGGTAATTTCAGCCAATCAATTACGTCTATTGAGGTGAAAACAATTACTGCTGTGGTTTGTCAACTAGATGTTCTGGCGGTGTAAATTTACTTTGTCACTGATATTTCTGATATATTTACATTTGAGATACACGTGTATATAGTTTAATCAATTCAGTTATTAGTTATTTAAAAAAAAATTTCAGTCTATTTTGTTTGTGGAAGTATTTTCATTTTGTTTTAGCATTTTCGAATTTGCCAATTTTAGGGTCTTTTCCCATGAATAAAATTACTGCCGTTGTTTGTCACCAACAACTATCGGCGGTATATATTTCGTTTGTCACTGTTATTTATGACATCGTTTGTGCGTTTCTACTGGTTTTAGCTTTGGGGTTTTAGGGTTTTAGAGTTAGGGTTTTAGGGTCAGCGTTAGAGTTTTAGGGAAAAAGCTATCCTAAAGCGACTCAAGTTTTTTGTCATTATGGTATTTGTACATTCTCCCTACAAAGGATGTCCATGTGTATGTGTGTGTAGTACGTATACATTTCTACAGTTTTCAACCGATTTTCACCAAACTTTGTACACACATTACTTATGTGCCAAGGATGGTCATACACTATAACATTTTGCCCAGATCTTCTGCTTAAAGTGAGAGACCGTGACAAACAGTGTTTTACAACAAGGCTGCATAATAATCTGTTCTATTATAGACACAAGGCTTGAAGTTTGGGAGAGGGGACTATTAGATTACTTTGACCCTACTGCTTAACTGCCACTCATCTTATCAACCCTGAAAGGTTGAAAGTCAAAGTCAACCTTGGTGGAGTTTGAACTCAGAATGAAAAGACAAATGAAATGCCGCTAAACATTTTGTTTGCATGTTAACAATTCTGCCAGATCGCCACCTTCAACTTGATTAAAAAGAGTAATTAACTAATCTCCCTCCCCACACTCTATAATTATTTCTAGTTAACTTTTTAATTCTCCTAACATTGGATATAATAAGATTAAAAATAAAAATCCAATATATGCTCCAGAAGCAGTATTAGATTAAGATAGCCCTCTATGTATCATACTTAATGTAAATACATTGTGAAAGGAAAGTTTACTGTGGTATTCATCTGGAGATATATCTCATGGATTTGTGTTATAATGTGCCTTGAAACATAACCTGTCTATAAGAGATATTATCTCTGGACAAATACTGCAGTAAATTGCCTTTCATGATGTTTTTACATTAAGAATGATACACAGATAGCTATTTAAACTTAACACACACACACATTGATAAATCAATTTACTTACATTTCTTAATTTAGGTGTCTCCAGAACTCAGTGGCTGTGTATCGAACAGGAAATCAAGAACTCCTGATTCCTCAGATATCTCAAGATGGTCTTTGGAAACGACAAACAATTCCAATGATTCTGATCTTCCAGCTTTATCTTCTCTTTGTCCAACAACAACAGCAGCAGACAACACTCAGAATTTCCCATCTTTAACAGATAAACCAAGGTATTTCCTATTTATACTCTTAGACATTCTTCCATTACACTGTGTAACAAAAATTTTTTTTGTCTTTGGTCAGTAAATATTATTTCCTATTTGCTTCTATCTAGAAATCAAAGGAAGAGACTACTATTCCCTTCAAACTTTGCACTCGTGACCTGGACATCAATGTTTTGAAACTGACCTATTTTGCCATTACATTTCAGATAAATTCAGGACTGAGTTGCTGAAGCAGAAATATTCAATACCACAGATTTGCTTATCAGTTGCTTGACTTTAACCACTTGAGCATCTCTAATCATGAGCAGGAGTAGTGGAGAAGCCATGTGTTGAGAGGGATTCTTTGGGGTGTGAATAAATGTAACAAAAGTAAAGTTTGAAGGAAATATTAGCCATTTTCCATAATTTGTTGGGGTCAGCAAAGAGGAAATAACAGTTGCTACCCAAGGGCAAAAATTGTATTACACAGGGTCATTGTTGTAGTTGTCTGGCCTCAGGTTATCACCTGACTCAGCAGACCTGTCATCAAGGATGATCCAGCAATGGCCATCTGGTCTTTCTTTTGGATATTCCATATTTTATACTACATTATTTATTGTGTTCTCCAAAGCTATCCCCTCTCTACTGAAACCTCACTCAGTCAAAGTTGATTTTCATCTTGCAAGCTTCATGGCAACCTCACTGGTGCTTGTGCCACAGTAAAAAAAGCACCCAGTACACTCCATCAAATGGCTGACACAAGGAAGGCCATCCAGATGTAGAAGTCATGACAAAGCAGACATTGGAGTATGATGTAGTCCCTGGATCTGTCAAATATTGTCAAACTATTCAACCCCTCCTTGCATGGAAGATGGATAAGATGATATTGCTGATAATGATGATGATTTAGGGTGTAATTTGAGGATATTTAGCTACAATTTCTTGTAACGCAAATGATTATATAAAGCAGTTTTTCCCAATCTGATGTGCTAAAATTTATTTCATTTGGGTGCTGGAAATTCAAATTAAACTTCAATTGTTTTTGACTACCACCACTACTGAGCATATAAGGAGGGTTTGTACCAGTTGAGTTGATTAGGCATTGAAGAAAGGTTGGATTAATAAAAAGTTAGGAAACACAAATGTAGAAGTTCCTTGTTTGGCTCAAGCTAAACAATGTTTTGTGTGTTGAGTTTGGGAATCTGTGTCAATGGTACACAAACTAGTTACATCTTTGGGTATGTACTAAATTATGAGTGTGAAGTATCTTGCCCACCTCAAAGTGCAGCTCTTGTTGCAGTGTTGTGGTTTCTATGCCTCAATGACCCTGAGAGCTATGTCATTGGAATGCAAGCTCCTTGTTGGTCAGCCCATGCTAGACAAGTCAAAGGATAGAGGCCAGATTAATATGGATCACTGCTTCCTAGAGGTAAAAGTAGGTTTGCATAGGGCCAACACATCTACCTAGAAAAAAGCAAAGTTAGAGAAGCATCGATAATATTTCAAAACCAACAAGACCTGGGAGAGGACATCCACATTTGATGCCCCAAAGTTAAGAACAGTGAAGGAAAGTTGTCAATGGCCTATGCTCTAGAGGGAAGAAAGTGCTTAAGGAAGAAATACTTGTGCTATATTATTAGGGCAGTAGTAATTGTAATTAATGCATGCTGCTTCTGCTTGCCACACTTTTGCTTTCATCTACAGTTACCAGCTAGTCCAATTTATTGGAGTGAAAGAAGAACTGAGTACATAAATATTTGGCTGATATGCAATCTCTCTACCATCAAGACATAACATCTGCACACAAGGTAACTGGGTACCTTGCAGTCCCAGGTTAAACTGTGAAGTATCTTGAAACAGCAGTGAGCCTAAGAGAGGTGTGTAGGTTCACTACCTTGGTATCACTCAACCACTGTTCCAGTTATTGATGTATATAGAATATCCAGGGCAGATGGGGCTCAACTAGAATGGCAACCTATTAAGAAAAAGGTCATTCTGTTGCTGCTCTGTATTGGATGTCACCTGAAAATCCTTCTGGAGGACTGAGATGGTTGGAGGTGCCACTGGAGGACTCCTCTGAAGACAACATAAATAAAAGCTAGCAATTTTGAGGAGTGGGGTTTAGTTGACCCCCAATATAAGACTGCTATTTATTAAAAATTTTGGCACTAGGCCAGCAATAGTAAATTTCATCAAAAATTACCCATTTTTCTGAAAATTATGAGTAAAGAACTATGTCTCATGTGAATTTTTTGGAACTCCTCACCCCACTCTCGGGAAAATTTTTTCACCACATATATTCCGATACAAACGGAATCTACACTATCTGACACGAATTTGTAGGAAATTCCATTAAAAAATATCCATTTTTCTGGACGTTATGAGGAAACAGTTGAGGGCACACATGTGTAGGAATGCCAAATTTTGTCGTAACTAGCATAAAAATAAATATTTATATGTGTGTGTGTGCGTGCACGCGTGAGTGCGTGTGTTGGCGATCTTCGGATGTAAATACAAATTTTTGCAAGATCGATAATAAAACGAAAACAATCTGAAAAAATACGAAAATATACTTTGGTATCCCAAGTAAGCGAAAGGAATATGCAAATGTTTAAAAGTCTCTTATTAAATCATTATTACAGATAATATTTTTAATTACGGAACAGCTTAATTTTCTGCACTTTATGCTGGCATCGTAAAAAAAGAAAATTTCATTGTTTTGCTTTCAATCTACGGAGAAATCTGTAATAATGACATTTAATGTGACAAACTTTTTCATTTTCGTTTCGCTTATTCGGGATACCCAAGAGCATTTTTATATTTTCCTGGATTGTTTTGATTTTTAGCCTATATAGCGAATTAAATATGTGTGTGTGTTTATTATTTACTTATTTATTTACTTAGTGGGGTAAGCCCTTTAAATTTGTCATTTTCAACCTCATAATTATTCTCAATCTTACCGTTAATCTCGATCACTGTCTCTCGATTACGTCATTGTCAACTTTAATTTCGTCACCGTCAACTTCGATTACGCCGTTGACTTGAAATTTGCTATTGTCAACTTAAATTTAGTGTTTATTCGCCTCATTGTTCACCATCCATTATGGTCAACGAGAAGAAGAAAATTTCAAATGATGTTAGAAGATTAATCGTGTCAAATTATAATGAAGGTCGTACTGTAACTGAAATCGCTTCCAACTTAGTTATTCCTCGGACCAGTGTTCAAACTGTTGTTCAAATATATAAACAGGAAGGACGTATCGAGCAAAAAAATCGAGGATGTTGTCAAAGAACTAAAATTTCGGAAGAAATGAAAAACTTCATGCGAACCTCAGTAGACAAAAAACGTCATATATCTTTAAGAATGCTGTCTAATATG
This sequence comes from Octopus bimaculoides, assembly GCF_001194135.2. Lineage (NCBI taxonomy): Eukaryota > Metazoa > Mollusca > Cephalopoda > Octopoda > Octopodidae > Octopus > Octopus bimaculoides. The sequence goes on from NC_068995.1 coordinate 14,450,225, forward strand.
GTTTTTGAACATTTTAATGTGAGTTTGTCAAAAACAAGCGTTGATAAGTGCCTTAAAAGTCTCAATTACACATTCAAAAGGTCTAATGGGATTTCTGAAAGAGCTTTAACTTCAGAAAACTTTACACAGAGAAATAATTATACAAGAAAACGTCAAAATCATTTGACAGAAAAGTGTTGGAGTAAAAATGCTCTTATTGATGAAGTTGGGTTCAACACTTACGCGAGATCTAAAAACGGTGGACGAAAAACTGGACAGTCTCCTGTGCAGAGAGTACATAGGTTGTGTACCCGAAATACAAGAGTATGTTGCACCACAAACAAAAATCAAGAAATAAAGAAAAGGTTACTCTGATGTTATTTATTTTAATCTTTGTCTAATTGTATAAATTGTCCAGTATGTAGTTTTTCATCTAATGAACTAAATATAGTATATATAGTTACAGTAATGTAAGATGTGGCAATTTTTATTATGCAAAACCTGTAATTTTTTACTTTTTTTAAAACTTTTTTACTTGTTTCAGTCATTAGACTGTGGCCATGCTGGGGCACTGCTCAGAAGAATTTTTAGTTGAATGAATCAACTCCAGTACTTTTATTTTAAGCTTGCTACATATTTCATCAAACTCTTTTGCTGAACTGGCGAGTTATAGGGACATAAACAGACCAACACCAGATGTCAAGCAGTGGTTGACTGAGATACAAACACACACACACACACATATGATGGGTTTCTTTTCAGTTTCTATCTGCCAAATCCACTCACAAAGCTTTGGTGAGCCCGAGGCTATGGTAAAAGACACTTGCCCAAGGTGCCACACAGTGAGACTGAACCTGGAACCATGTGGTTGGGAAGCAAGCTTCTCAACCACATAGTCACACTTGTGTTACACTAAACTTTTTCATGTTTATGTTTTTCTTTTTCTCAATTAATTCTGTGACAAGTAATCACCGATAATAATGTTTGTTTATAAAAATGAATTTGCTCCATTCTATGTTGACAATGATGAATTTGAAGTTGACATCGATGAGAACAAGATTAAAACTGTCTAATTTGGTGGTGATGGTGGTGGGGTCTTTATATATGTATGTGTGTATGGTGGAGGCGCAGTGGCCCAGTGGTTAGGGCAGTGGACTCGCAGTCATAGGATCGCGGTTTCGATTCCCAGACCGGGCGTTGTGAGTGTTTATTGAGCGAAAACACCTAAAGCTCCACGAGGCTCCGGCAGGGGATGGTGGCAAACCCTGCTGTACTCTTTCGCCACAACTTTCTCTCACTCTTACTTCCTGTTTTTGTTGTGCCTGTAATTCAAAGGGTCAACCTTGTCACACTGTGTCACGCTGAATATCCCCGAGAACTACGTTAAGGGTACACGTGTCTGTGGAGTGCTCAGCCACTTGCACGTTAATTTCATGAGCAGGCTGTTCCGTTTATCGGATCAACTGGAACCCTCGACGTTGTAAGCGACGGAGTGCCATCACATGTGTATATTAATATATATGTATGTATACACACAAACACACATATAGATATATGTTGGGGTATTTGTATATTCATGTATATGAATATAGATATGTATATGTACATATGTGTGTGTGTGTGTGTACATATATATATATGTATTTGTATATGTGTATGCATGTAGGAATTGTAATTGTTTAAAGAAGCTTCTTTCTGAATGTGTTTCTATGTTTCCATTATTTTCTTAAGTGATGAAAACGAACTTGTAACAAATCCTTCAATTAGCATCGAACGTAATGAAATAACCAGTCAAGGCTTATCAGAAGACCAACAGCAGCAACAACAACAGCATCAACAACAGCAACAGCAAGAACACCAACAGCAACAACTTACCTCTGCCAATATCAGCAATATGCCAGCATCCAGTGAAGCACCTCTTGTAATTTCGGTGGAAGAAGTTCAGGATTTTGAACTCCCAGATCAAAAGTAAAGTATTGTTGCTAACAATTTTAATTTCTGTTTCTCTTGTTTTAACCAGAATCTTCTGTCCAGATGACTTTATCTCATCACCATCTCTGGTATTTGAAGATTTGCAGATACCAGGCACCAATATCTCTGAAGATATCTGAAGATTTGCAGTGTAGCATTATGTCCAAACTCCAGTATCATTGGTGTGTTGAAGACATGGAGTGGAGTGTGATATCAGACTCCAGTATCATTGGTGTGTTGAAGATATTAAGTGGAGTGTGATATCAAATTTTAGTATCTCTGGTGTGTTGAAGATATGGAGTGGAGTGTGATATCAGATTTTAGTATCTCTGGTGTGTTGAAGATATTAAGTGGAGTCTGACATCAGACTCCAATATCTCTGGTGTGTAGAAGGTATTGGGTGGAGTGTTATATCATCTGTTTGATGAAATGCTAAGTTACAAGGATGTAAACAAACCAACACTGATAGTCAAGTGGCGGTGGTGGTGGGGCAAGCACAAGTACAACCAGACATACATGCACACATGCATATATACAATAGGCTTCCACACAGTTTCATCTGCCAAAATCACTCACCAGGCATTGGTCAGTCTGGGGCTGTTGTAGAATACACTTACCCAAGGTGCTGAGCAGTGGGACTGAACCCAAAAACTACATGTTTGCAATGCAGGTTTCTTAATCACACAACTATACTTACACCTATGTTGATATATACATATTATATATTCCCTCCTCTCTTAGGAGGTACAAGCACTTATACATGTACATATACGACCAAAACTTCCACCTACCAAATTCACTCATATGGCTTCGGTTGGCCCGAGGCTGTAGCAGAAGACACTTGCCCAAGGTGCCACACAGTGGGACTGAACCCGAAAACCATGTGGCCGGGAAGTAAGCTTCCTAACCACACAGCCATGTTTGCAACGTATTGATTTCAAATTTTGGCACAAGGCCAGCAGTTTCAATGGAGGTGGGTAAGTTGATTACATCAACCCCACTACTCAACTGGTACTTATTTTATCGACCCCGAAAGGATGAAAGGCAAAGTCAACCCCGGCAGAATTTGAACTCAGAATGTAAAGATAGATGAAATGCCACTAAGCATTTTGCCTGGTATGCTAGTGATTCTGCCAGCTCACCGTCTCATATTATATATACAGTTGTGGCCAAAAGTTTGGAACATCTTTTTTTAAAATTAAAATTGTTATGCCCAAGTACAATTCAATCCAAATATATACAACATAGAGAGATACTTACCTAATAACTGATCCAGTGGCTCAATTCTAATTTTCACACCTATGTTCCAAACTTTTGGCCACGACTGTAGATATTATATATTTCTGTTGCTCTTATTTTGATTAATAATTATCTTAGTTTCAGGTACAATATTATGAATACTACAAATGAGCTGCAAGAAAACCCAACCAAGTTTGTTCCGAAAATCAAAACAAGGTGAGTAACTTCCATTGCTTTTTTTTCATCTTCACATTTTCTGTTGTTGCTGTCAAAAAAAAACAAAACAAAAAGAACAACAACAAAAAAACATTGAGTGGTATTTATTATGGATTAAGAAGGGCATCCAGCCGTAGAAACCCTGCCACAACAGACAGTTAGTGTCTGCACAGCTCCCTGCTAGCCAGCTCCATGTCAAACTGTCCAACCCATACCAGCATGGAAAGTGGATGTTAAACAATGGTGATGATGATGATGACAGTGCTTTAAAAATGAAGCCAACATCATTGACTATGGTCATTGTTCTGCCACTAGGTCCAGTCCTTGTGTGGTGGCTTGCATGCCTCAACGACCCTAAGAGAATTTCAGAATGTAAGTAGTCGTCTGAGTGACTAGGTGTGACTCATAGATCTGTTGAACAGGATATCCTATGCTTCTACTAGATGGAGGGCCACAACTTTACACCCCACCATTCAGATATGAATAATGTAGAGTCCTGTTTTCCAGTTTGGACATATTATGTTCTCTCCACTGTTCAGTCTATATCAATGGCTAGCCCACATTACCCTGTAAGGAGCATAGAGCAGGTTTCCTGTTTTTTCTGGCATATATATTCCTTCCTGGATAGGATGCTGCTCCATCGCAGGATGACTCATTTTTCACCAGCTGAGTGGACTGGAGCAATGTGTAATGAAGTGTTTTGCTCAAGAACACAATGCATTGCTCGGTCCAGGAATTGAAACCACAATCTTACGATCATGAGTGCAACACCCTAACCACTTAGCCATGTACCTCCACAGTTTATATCTATATATCTGTATATTTTGGTTGTTGCCACAGTAAAGATGGATATGGTAGGCTTAATCAGAGCTCTTCATCTGCACACATATTGTTGATCATAGGCGGCGATCTAGCAGAAACGTTAGCACGCCAGGCAAAATGCTTAGCAGTATTTCATCTGCCGTTACGTTCTGAGTTCAAATTCCGCCAAGGTCGACTTTGCCTTTCATCCTTTTGAGGTCGATAAATTAAGTACCAGTAACGCACTGGGGTTGATGTAATCCACTTAATCCCTTTGTCTGTCCTTGTTTGTCCCCTCTACGTTTAGCCCTTTGTGGGCAATAAAAAAAAAAAAAAAGAATGTTTGTTATTGTTCTGGTTTAGCCCGAAGTAGGCTTGATTTAACTGACCTATGATCAAAGACATTCCAGCCATGACCATTTTGTTTTCCCTTTTTTTTTTCATATTTCATCTAGGACTTCATTATCCTGCATGTCTTTTCTTTTAATGATGATAGAGTGTGACTTGAGAGAATTTGGTTACTATTTCTAGTAGATTGAGCAACCTCATAGGGACTTTATAAGGTCCTGGTGAACTGAGTCTGTAACCTGACTTTAATTCCTGGTTGTTACCATTTCATTTAAATTTTACTCCTATTTCTTCCTAAGTCTGTTATGCGCCCTAGGACTCATAAGACCAGACCCAGTTGCCATGGCATATAATTAACTGAGATTACAACATTCACCCCAGAAGGGTTAATTTCCCATATATTGCTCGAACTCACATTACTGAGTAGGCCAGAGCAATGTGAAACGATTTACTCAAGAACAAAATGCATTACCCAGTCTGTGAATCAAAAGTACATCTTCCAGTTGTGAGAGTAACACCCTCACTGTATGCCTTCCTTATTCCTACTGCCTTAGAAAAGACAAAACTTTAAAATCATGTAGAGTATATAAGCACAGTCATGACTGTGTGGTAAGAAGCTTGCTTCCCAACCATATGGTTCAGGTTTCAGTCCCACTGTGTGGCATCTTGGGCAAGTGTCTTCTACTATAACCTCAGACTGACCAAAGTCATGTGAGTGAATTGGGTAGACATAAACTGAAAGAAGCCCATCATGTATATATATGTGTGTTATTTCTTTACTACCCACAAGGGGCTACACACAGAGGGGACAAACAAGGACAGACAAACAGATTAAGTCAATTATATCGACCCCAGTGCGTAACTGGTACTTATTTAATCGACCCCGAAAGGATGAAAGGCAAAGTCAACCTCAGTGGAATTTGAACTCAGAATGTAGCGGCAGACGAAATACCGCTAAGCATTTCGCCCGGTGTGCTAACGTTTCTACCAGCTCGCCGCCTTAAATGTATATATATATGTCATGTATATGTGTGTGTGTGTGTGTATGTATATATCTATGTGTGTCTTTGTGTCTGTGTTTGTCCCCACTCATGATTGCTTGACAACTCGTGCTGGTGTGTTTACATCCCTGTAACTTAGTGGTTCAGCATAAGAGACTGATAGAATAAGGTCTGGGCTTAAAAAGTGAGTCCTGTGGTTGATTGTTCAACTAAAACCTTTCAAGGCAGTGCTCCAGCATGGCCACAATCATATGACTGGAACGAGTAAAAGAGTGAAAGAATATCTTCATATCTAACATAACATGGATGCCTTGTCAGAACAGTGAATACTTCGTTATCTTTTGGTATTAATACTGCTTCTGTAGCTAATAATCAATTATGTAGAGTATATTTAGTGAAGGCATATGGCTTAGTGGGTAGGCACATTCGGCTCACAATCATAAGGGCATGAGTTCAATTCCTGGTGGCATGTTGTGTCCTTGAGCAAGACACTTTATTTCACATTGCTTCAGTCCATCCAATAGGCAAAAATCAGTTGTACCTGTATTTCAAAGGGCCAGCCTTGTCCCACTCTGATTCACGCTGAATCTCTTTGAGAACTATGTTAAGGGTACACATGTCTGTGGAGTGCTCAGCCACTTGCACGTTAATTTCATGAGCAAACTGTTCTGTTGATCGGATCAACTGGAACACTCGTTATCATAAGTAATTGAGTCCCAGTTAGTTATATTAAGTATTGCACTCTGCTTCCCCCAACTGCTCTTAATTCTTAGATTTTTTAAAACATTGTAATCACAATGAATCTTCAGGCATCTTGTTGACAAATTCATAGCTGGGTGAAAACTGAATTTGACTTTATATATATTATTTTTTATTTGATTTTTAAAGGTTAAAGCATTGCCGAAGTGTTCGTGGACATGGCACTAATAAAAAGCCCAAAGAATGGATGAGAGAATATTGGCGCATTAAAAAGAGGGAATCTCGAGCTCGTCAAGATTATTGGAGAAAGCGTGTATTACATGAGTCCATTCCAGGACAAGCAAGCACCACTGTTCCGACTGGAGAACCCATTTGTAACCAGGCTTTTGATATCAATACAAATATACCTTGTGATGATGGGTAAGTAAGAAAAGTTACTTTTCACCTGTATAGTTCTGTATTAATTTAAACAAAGGTATTAATGATGAATGTTCCATTTACAGTCAACCAAACAAGAAAAATGTTCAGTTACATTCGCCACCAGCCTTGGTTCAACCACAGGCTTCTGTGGTGCCAACACCATCTCCAGTTCCAAAGCTACCAACCTACAAATTCCAGATGCAGCATCATCAGAGTTGTGTAATGACCCAACTTTATCAGATGTGGAAATCAAGGTTATTTTGCAATGCAGCAATTAGTAATGGAACTCATACAATCTTAGTAAGTTGTCAATTAGTTTTTAATTCTTATTTATGGGCCAAATAGAGTGATATAAATATCTTTCTCTATCATTTATTATCTTTTCTTCGTTACTGTCTTTGCTTATCTATTTGTGTCTTCTGTTGTATGTATTTTTCTCCATTTTCCTCATAACTCATCGTTATTTACTGTTTGGTCTAGAGACCTTATCATGTCTTGTTATTTGCAGTTGTTTATCATGTCTGCTCAGTTATACAGTAGTAGCCTATGGTGCTGACACTGCTGTGCTGACAAATTGTAGTGATATTTGGCCAATAGATGATGATGGGGTTGAGCATATTTCATGTTCATCATGTGTTTTTTTTCCTGTCTTTCCATATGCTCCTTTGTCATATTCCTGTGACACATTTAATTTTCTGAATCTAGCAGCACATGAACAATATGTTATATGTATATATATATCCTCACACACATACATGTGTGTGTGTGTGCATACTTGTATACATATATGTTTATTTTGCTGAATAGAAATAATGGTGCGATACCTTTCAGATAACACACCCTGCCTTCTCAAATAAACAATATGTTTCATGAGATAATGAGGACCTCTACGTGGTGCTTTTTATGTGCTACCAGCACAGGAGCCAGTCAGGTGGGCCTGGCATCGATCACATTCAGATAGTGCTTTTTATGTGCCACCGGCACAGGAACCAGTCAAGGGGCCCTGACATTGGCCACATTCAGATGGTTCTTATTACATACCACCGGCATGAGAGCCAATCAGGTGGCCCTGGCATCGATCACGTTCAGATAGTGCTTTTTACATGCCACTGGTACAGGAGCCAGTCAGAGGGCACTGGCATTGGCCACGTTTGGATGGTGCTTCTTATGTGCCACCGGGGCACTACAAAAATGGTGAAGAATCATTGATATAGAGGATTCTTTATTTTGGTTTGTCTTGTACAGAATTGTGGCTTTATGCCTGTATGAAAAAAGATACAAAAAAAAAAAATCATTATTTTCTTTGAAAGTAATTAATATCTCATATAATATCTCTTTCAGGTTCATCGAGATCTTCTTATTGCTACTTGTACCAAACTTCTGGAAATTCCAAATACTGATGCACTGAAAGGTGATTACCTACAGTTAACTTTTACCCCTGACATTCAAGAGGAAGCTCTCTGGGCCTTTTGTACCTATATGTACGAAGGAGTCCTGGTTTTAAATTCAGATATTCTATATAACATGGAGTGCATTGCTAAGATCCTTGGTGTATACAATATCTTGAGCCTTGTGGATCGATATAAACAATGTACAATGGAAAACCAATCCAACACACCTTTGAAATCTTCAAATGAAGAACAGATAGATATATATTTTAACTACCAAATAACAAACAGATTTCAGATTGACAACGACTGTGATGGAGGACCTAGCCAGCCAGGAATAAAGGTGAAACAAGAAACAGACCCGACTTCCTGTTCTTCGCAAAATACCGTAGCAGAGTCTCAGAATAATTTAAACAAATCAGATTCTTTCCTGAACTACGAACATGTTGATAACAAAATGACATTAACGGGACTTCAATATCAGAAGACCATCTGTAATTTGTCACAAATGATAACGGGTATGATTAGTCACAATCAACCAGACTACAGTACGTCAATTGTGATTGAGGTGGAAGTTGATTCCATCATGTCCAACAGCTGTCCGAACATAAACACTCAATCAAACACTACTCTTTCTCCAGTCAGTTTGACAACAGTTTCTGGGGAACAGCTCCCCCTTGATTTACCACATACACAAATAAAAACTGAATAAATGTTAAAGTGTTCTTGTTTGATGTATAAATAAGTTATAACTGAGATGAGCCAACTTTAAGTCAATACCACCACCACTGCAATTGTCAGCATTGTTTCTACCAATATCACCATCATCACTGCAATCAGCATAATCATCATCATCATCATGACCACCACCACCACCATTGCAATTGCCACAATCCTCCTTTTCCCTTCCTCCTCCTTTGCCCTCCTCCTCCTCCTTTGTCCTCCTCCTCCTCCTTTGTCCTCCTCCTCCTCCTCCTCCTCCTCCTCCTCCTCATCATCATCATCATCATAATCATCGTCACACACAGGCTGAGTAGAAAAGAATGGGTGGGGAGGTAGACAGCTAGAAAAAAAAAACAGGTAAGGTTAAGGGGTTGAGACAAGAACTATGAGCTGAGGAAGATAGGAAGATGCAGATGAGGGGCATGCAGCAAGAATAAAAGGGGTAAAGACCCCCTTTCGGTCATAAATGACCATGGGATTTCACCTAGAAAGTTACCTTCCGAGCAGTTGGAGCTGCAAGAGATAGATAATGGCGATGTGGTGGCCCTCACAAGGCACAGGCTGGGTAGGAGAATGATAGCGATATCAATATTTTGTACAATGAAGGCTGTAAACTGGCAGAAACGTTAGCACACCGGGCGAAATGCTTAGCGGTATTTCGTCTGCTGCTACGTTCTACGTTCAAATTCCGCCAAGGTCGAC
>NC_068995.1:14459721-14460693 GCF_001194135.2 Octopus bimaculoides
TAGCGGTATTTCGTCTGCTGCTACGTTCTACGTTCAAATTCCGCCAAGGTCGACTTTGCCTTTCATCTTTTCGGGGTCGATAAATTAGGTACCAATTGAACACTAGGGTCGATGTAATCGACTTAATCCCTTTGTCCCTGTTTGTCCTCTCTATGTTTAGCTCCTTGTGGGCAATAAAGAAATAAGAAACGTTTGCACGCCGGGCGTAATGCTTAGTGGTATTTCGTCTGTCTTTACATTCTGAGTTCAAATTCCGCCGAGGTTGACTTTGCCTTTCATCCTTTTGGGGTCGATAAATTAATTACCAGTTGCGTATTGGGGTCGATCTTATCGACTGGCCCCCTCCTGCAAAATTTCGGCCCTTGTGTCTAGAGTAGAAAAGACAGTTCCCAGGTTGTTTGTAAGTATGTGGTTGACTTCGTGCATACATATATGTAGGTTTATGCATCTGCACTTATACTTCTGTGTGTGTGTGTGTGTGTGTGTCTGTGATTACTTTTTATTTTAAGAATCTCTGATGAAGAATCTCAGGTATGTCTCATAAATTTTCACTGGTGTATGTGTGTGTGTGTGATTACTTTTTACATATTCTCCTTTGTAGGTGCCCACAACAAAGTGGGTACATACATTCATTTAAGGGTCTCAGATGAAGAATCTCAGGTATGTCTCATTAATTTTCTCTGGTGTATGTGTGTGTGTGTGTGTGTGTGTGTGTGTGTGTGTGTGTGACAGTAAAGAATGCAAAACGACACACGAACAGTCAAAGAACCATTCGCAGATTCTACGTTTGCCCAAAGCAAAGAAATAATAGAGGTGAACAAGTAATACATTACTAGTTCCATTATGGATTATGCCATGCCTAAATGGCTCATACAAACTGCGAAAAGCACAAGTCAGTCAAGTACACTTCATATCACTACACGTTGCACACACAGACCACATCCTGAGACACCTACACAAGCCACGCCTATA
>NC_068995.1:14463253-14464848 GCF_001194135.2 Octopus bimaculoides
AAAAAAAAAAAAAAAAAAAAAAAAAAAAAAAAAACCAACAAAATAAAACAAAAAACGAAAACGAATTATTCACAAACTATATGTCAAACCAAATGACATATTATTAATATAGATTCCTGTCATTCATTCATAGTTTAAAAAAATCTAATTAATTATATCAGTAGAACGTTTTACGAACTGTCGAAAATAATTTCCACAATGCAGTTCTCTACTACAATAAAGCACTAGAAGCTAGCACATTTAATGATAAACTCAGGTATGATCCTAAAACTCTGCCAAGTAGTATGAGGAAGTGCCGCAATATTATCTCGTTCACACTTCGCTACCTTTTTGAATGTTAAGTCTAACATCGCTTAAATCTTCTTACTCTTAATAAATATTGCATCAACTATCGATACAGAAAATTATTGAACAGCAATAGCATTAAGCTGTGTTATAGCTGTACCGTCAATTAATGAATAACAAGCACACTAGCTAAATTAACAGAAGCTAATTGCAAATGTAGAAATAAATGCGCGCCCACTTAATCAGATATGCAATGCTGAAGTGATAATCAATGGAGGAAGAAGTCACCGCTACTAAACCAATCACTTGTATGAAAACATGTAAGTATGGTGGAAAGTAAATCCAAACAATGATACTTCTTCCTTCAGAAATATAGAAACGAAGATTGCAACAAAACTATCTGATAATGTCTGGTACATAGAAGAACATTAATACACGTGACATGAAGTGGAAGATTTTCATGAGATACAGACCATACAAAAAAGCTACAAAAAGTTTTGAGCTGTCTTACTTAAATGTCAGATCAGAACTCTTCACTAAATGTCACCACTTCAATAAATACCTATTGAAGCATAAGGAGATTACACCACTTCCCTTAATTATTTAGCAGGAGCAGTCAACTGTTTCTATTTTCCTCCTCGGTTTTAACTCACAATGGGATACTCCCGATATCTATGAGGTCTGGCGTCTTATACCATCATTCCCTGTCTGTAATTCATAATAACATATATCAATACAGTCATGGCCACCTTAATTATTTCCACTCATAAACTTTCCATATTGACAAACACACAATAACATTACTTAACAGCCTTCTTCTTTGGTAAATTTTATAAATCCTAGAAGTCCTATATGTTTTATATTTAACTAATCGAAGGAGAATAGATCCCAGCAATACATGTAATGATTATGACCCTTACTATATTTCCGATCCCATAAGGCATTACTAGACATAGTGAGGAAATAACAATTCATATATGATGTTAATGTTCAAGTAAGAAGTTTGAGTTCGTATTCGTTTCATGATACTTTTAGCGGCTCTGAGTATGAAACTCCGAATAATGATATATTATCTCTAACGGTTATATAATTTAATGCACCCCACTCTATTACATACATACATACATACATACATACATATATATATATATATATATATAAACAAACCAATACCGGTTGTCAAGCAGTAGAGGGAACAAAGACACAAACACACAAACACACATACTTTCACGCATACATGCATACACATGTGCAAACACACAAACACACACACACACACACACACACACACACACACACACACACACACA
>NC_068995.1:14467546-14468653 GCF_001194135.2 Octopus bimaculoides
TATATATATATATATATATATAAAACAAAAGTCGAAGACAGGTGAGGGAACAACAAGCTGGTGTATTATTTTAACGCTCGTCGTTGGAGTTTCGAGCCTACGTATGGTTTAGTGTATTAGTTTGACACTCTGGAAAAGTGGAAGAATCTTTGACGTTTCCACCTTACGCTCTTCTGCAAAAAGGAATGACGATAGAAAACAAATGGCGGGAGGGCGAAAAAAGAGAGTTACGGGTTAACAGTTGCAGTTGTTGAATTATATATATGAATGTATATATATAAAGATAGATATGGCCGGTGTATGGAGTTACTCAGGGTTTCGCGCCCATGAAGCACTTAACTTTACAGCGTTTCTTTAGACCCTAAACCTGTTCGCCTATAGCCTCTCTAGCAAATGACCTCTCTAGAAAATGGAGGAAGAAAAGACTTCCTTACTATTTGTCAACAAGGGATTGTCTCCTTTGACCACTATCTGTAATTGATCGTGCTTGCTTGTAAATCCCAGGACGTCAGTAAGAATTCCCTAATATGCTGCTTCCGCTGTTGTTGGTGCTGGTGTTATTAGTGTTATTACTAGCGTCGCTAATGCTGGTATTAACGTTGGTGCTGTCGCCGGTGCCTTTAATGCTGGTGTAGGGAACATCATCGATGGTGGTGCTGTTGTTGGTGCTATAGGTGGTGCTAGAGCCATCGTCATTGCTATTGTTAGAGTTGTTATCGGGACTATCGTGGTGGCTGATGTTGTCGCTGTTGTTATTGTTATCATTGGCGATACTGCTGCTACTGTAGCACCAACAACAGCACCACCACCGATGGTATCCCCTACGCCAGCATTAACGGCACCGGTGCCTGTACCAACACTAATACCAGCAACAGTGGAAGCAGCAGCGTCAACATCAATAGAAAAAGCGTCGTCAACACCAGCACACGAAAATACAACGGATGTTCCAGAAACATGTTCAAGCAGCGCCTCTCCAACCACAGATCTTCTTTCAGGATCCCCAAGAGAAGATATGCCACGTCCTTAGCCAGCCATGACAATTGATATATGACTATATATATATATATATATATATTGGTAACGATTACATAGTTTACTTTGAAAAAT
>NC_068995.1:14469257-14472677 GCF_001194135.2 Octopus bimaculoides
CATTAAATACATAAAACACATCAACAACTAAATGGCAATCAGCAGTGTTATGTCAACCTGATCGTCTACCATTGTCTGGCATCGGAAGGAACATCGTACATCGTCCTCAACAGGAAACGGAAATTGGCTGGTTTTATTTTCCACAACATGCTCAACGATAGCTTCCTTTGCTCATCTTTCTCTCTCTCTCTCAATATCTCTCTCTCTCTCTCTCTCTCTCTCTCCCTCTCTCTCCCTCTCTCTCTCACTCACTCTCTCTGTCTCTCATACTGCAAAAATCCATTGATCACTGAATTTTACTGCTTTAGTAGCGAACTCCCTGTTCAATATGGGGAGATGGAGAGTTTTTTTTAGTTCTAACCCTGTTTGCAGTATCTGATATATATATGTATGTATGTATGTCTATATGTGCACACACACATAGGGGTCATGTATAAATGTGCGTATATATATCACATTTATACTCTTATATATATGTATGCATATATATGTGTATGTATCTATACACATACACATATATACACAGATACACACACACACACACACACCACGTGTGTATGTATATATGTACACACACACATACATACACTTACTAAACACGCATACACGCATAAGCGAATATCAGCCACCCACGCAATGTCTGAAAGATTACAAAGTCAAACAGTGCAGAACGATGGTTAATTATAAGAGTCAATATAAACAATACTACAATATGGTTTGTTATTGATGTATTAAGATTAGTAGTTGAACGCTAAACCAATGACAGCGCCTCTTCGTTTTTGCCGCTCCACTTGCTGGAAATAGCAGCCAAACATCCTACAAATAACACGCTCTACTGTCATAATAAATAGAAAGATACAAATGGACATTGTAGACCCTGACATAGAAAATGAATGGATGATCAAGGTTAGAACACTTTTAGATCTGCTTGTTTAATATCAACAAGGTGCTTCTAAGTGGTCGCTCGACCTGATAGAAATAGCAAACAAATTTCCTTCAAATCATACATTACTAACTTTTTAAAGTCCTCAAGAGGAAGCGCAAATTGGCTGAACACAAAATATGGGCCTGATTGGAGTTGACACGAGACCAACAAGCTCCGAGGTGCATTGAGCCTCTCCTCTCCTTGTATAGCCACCATCAATACTCTGAACTGATATCTCTTGGAAGTGCGTTGTGTTAGGCCTTTTTAACATCCCTGCGATCAACGTATTCAGTTACCATACTTCTTTGAAATAAATCAAGCCTCTGTCCTTTCTATATCCTTGTTCTTATTATTCTGAGTTAGCATCCATCTTTTTGGTATGAATTGCGTACTTACATTTTCTGTATACTTGATCACAATGCTTTGAATTACCTCCCCTATTTCGGGATGCTAGGGGCACAAGGCGTGGAATGTGGGAGACAGGTTTATGTCGATTACATCTACCCCGGTATTTCACTGATAATAATAATAATTGTTTCAGGCCACAAGACCTGAAATTTAGGGGTGGTTAAGTCGATACATTTAATCCCAGTATTGACTGTTACGTTATCTAATCGATTTCGGAGGGATGATAGATAATGGATGATAGATTAGATAATAGATGATAGATGATAAATAAAAGTTGACTTCGGCGGTTTTGTATTCAGAGTGTAAAAAGCCAAAAGCAATACCGAGAAACATGTCTTCCGACGCTCTAAATATTTTTCTACCTCGTCACCATCAATAACAATAATGGTTTTAATATTCGGGGGAAGGGTTAAGTCGATTGCATCGATCTCACTGAAATGGTACTTATTTTATCGACCCTGAAAGGATGGAATGCAAAGTAGACCTCGGCAGAATTTGAACTCAGAACGTAAAAACGGGTGAAAGGCCGCTAAGCATTTTCCCCAGCGTAGCCATCAATAATAATGATAATAATTGTTTCAAATTTTGATGCAAGGCCTGTAATTTTACGGAGGAAGGACAGTCGAAAACATGGACCTCAGTACTTGACTGGTACTTTAATTATTTTATCGATTCTGAAAGGGTGAAAGGCAAAATTGACCTCAGAATATAATAAGTCGGAAGAAACGCCACTGAGTAACGACTCTACCAGCTCACCGCCTTAATAATTCTTTCTATTATAGGCAGAAGGCCTGAAATTTTAGGGGAGGATCTAGTCGATTACATCGACCCCAGTGTTCAATTGGTACCTATTTTATCGACCCCGAAAGGATGTAAGGCAAAGTCGACCTCGGCGGAATTTGAACTCAGAACGTAAAGACGGACAAAATACTGCAAAGCACTTTGATGGGTCAGTTAACGATTCTAGTAGCTCACCGCCATAATAGCAATAACTATGATAATTGAATGTAAAGATTTCCTTTCACAGATTTTCAGCGAAGAGTACTTGATATGTACATCAGACGAACGCCAAGATATGTTTATGTTTACGTCTAATGCAGGAGTCTAGCAAGTTATTATGTTTGCGCGTTAAATTATTCGCCATGTTTGATGTCAGTACACACTAAGAATATATTGCCATCGTCGAAACCACGTCTGAATAACTTGACTGAATGATAATAATGTTGGTTTTACAATAACAACTTAACATAATAAGGTTAGAGTGAAGACTTTGTTGACGAACTGGCTGTGTAAAGCTGGCAAATCCACTGTAACTGATAAATAAATTATATTGTGTGTTATCTTTCGGCCGAGTTGACTGAAGGAAGAAAGACAAGTGGCCATTTTACATTTGTCATTTCCATATGCTAATCAGACGCTATTTAAGAGAGGAAACGTTTATATGGACAATATTCTGTGGGTTTTTATTGTATCTTATTATTTTATTTTTTAATACCCTTTTCCTTGTAGGAAACTACTTGAAATGCAGAAAGTGCAAATAAATAAATAAATAAAAAGAAAAAATAATAAAACAAACAAACAAACAAAAAAGCAATGTTGGATGTTCAGAAGAAAATATTGAATCTCTTGAAGTGAACATTTTTTGAACTTCCGCATCTTATGTTTCCTGAAATTCCATAGATGTATGTTTTCAACCGGTGTTGGCGTGTTTATGCCCCCATAACTTAGCGGTTCGGCAAGAGAACCGGTAAAATAAGTATCGGTATTTCATCCATCTTTGCGTTCTGAGTTCAATTTCCGCCGAGGTCAACTTTACCTTTCATTCTTTCGGGACCGATGAATTAAGCACCGGTGAAACACTGGGGTTGATGTAATCGAAATTTGCTAGCCTTGTGCCAAAATTTGAAACCGTTATTTAATCCCAAGTTAAGGCGGTGAACTGGCTGAATCGTTAGCACGCCGTGCTAAATGCTTAGTGGTATTTCCTCCGTCTGTATTTTCCGAGTTCAAACTCCACCGAGGTCGACTTTGCTTTTCAGCTTTTCGGAGTCGATAAAATAAGTACCAGTCGAGCACTGGGATCGATG
>NC_068995.1:14472889-14473985 GCF_001194135.2 Octopus bimaculoides
GAGTGTTTATTGAGCGAAAACACCTAAAGCTCCACGAGGCTCCAGCAGGGGATGGTGGCGAACCCTGCTGTACTCTTTCACTACAACTTTCTCTCACTCTTACTTCCTGTTTCTGCTGTACCTGTAATCCAAAGGGTCAGCCTTGTCACACTGTGTCACGCTGAATATCCCCGAGAACTACGTTAAGGGTACACGTGTCTGTGGAGTGCTCAGCCACTTGCACGTTAATTTCACGAGCAGTCTGTTCCGTTGATCGGATCAACTGGAACCCTCGACGTCGTAAGCGACGGAGTGCCAACAACAGAAATGATCAAGTAGATCTATGATTAAAACGGTTTCAACCATGACCATTCCGTCATTAAAAAAAAATTTTTAATATATAACTGGAGCTACAACATCCAGCGAGCCCTTGCATTTTTATGACGGTGGGTTGTGATTTGAGGGAGAATCGGTTGTTGATTTTAGAAGCCTTCTCGTATTCTAACGATTCAAGATTATTCTAGTGTATCCTTCCTCTCCATATACTTGGTTCCCTTTCTTCCCCACTCCACTGCTATCGTATTTATTACCCCGCCCCGGTCGCTGACCTCACATAGACACATTTGAATTACGTTGCCCGTTTTCTTCACTTTCTTCCCGTCCTCTTCTCAATTCATATCGTCAAATGGATTCTAGCTGTCAAATATTAGAGAAAACATAGCCGCTGCTATTTAACTCGGAAACAAGAAGCCGAATACATACACTGGACTAAAATATTCCTGTTTAGTTAATTGACGAATGTCAGGCAAAGAATATGGTGTAAATTTTGAACGGCAAAGATCGCTGAAGAAAACTTGGTTAAAGAAAACAATTGCAGATTACCGAACATCTAATGGAACCTGACATTTCTCCAGCCATCTTCATAAAAAGACAGAAATTCGCATGGCAGGGAGAAATAAAGATAGAGTGGAACTTACCACGAATATTAAAGCTGGGAGGAAACTGAGAATAAAAACATGGCTTCCGCATCTTTAACAGACCGGTTGCCTTGTCGGATTCAATTAAAGTAAGGGATGATGGCATAGAAAAGATGGGGAAATTCTAGCGAGATAAGGAA
>NC_068995.1:14474375-14479671 GCF_001194135.2 Octopus bimaculoides
TATCTATCTATCTATCTGTCTAACGGTATGAGTGAAAGCGTGGAGATGTATGTTTGGATGTGTTTGCGTGTTTGTATGCGTGTATGTGTATGTTTGCGTGTGTGTGTGTGAGAGAGAGAGAGAGAGAGAGAGAGAGAGAGAGAGCAAACGTGGGGGATAGAGAGAGGGGAGAAAGAGAGAGAGAGAGATGGGAAAGAGAGTAAGTGTGTGTGTGTATGTGTGTGTGTGTGCCAGTTTATCATATTTTAGTAAAACCCCACCTCGAGGCATGTCTGCCACAAGACTTCAGCTCCTAGTGAGGCTAATAATTTCTTTGCATTCTTCCTTCCTGCCATTGCAGGGGAAGGTATGCAAAGTATGCATCTTAACATACTGTACTAAGCACAACGTTTACAATGGCGACCTAAAACCCTATTGAAGGGCACAGAATTTCTAAATATATGTATGCGCACGCAGGTGTGTATGTGTATATATGTAAATATGTGTATATATACATATATACAAAGCGTGTGGATTATTGGTTCGGATACTCGGCTCACGATCGTAAGGTCGTGAGTTCAACTCCCGGCACGCGTTGTGCCCTTTATTTCACGCTGCTCCAGTCCACTCAGCTGGCAAAAATGAGTAGTACCTGTATTTGAAAGGGCCAGCCTTGTCCCGCACTGTGTCAGTCTGAATCCCTCTGAGAACTACGTTAAGGGTACACGTGTCTGTGGAATGCACAACCATTTGCACGTTAATTTCACGAACAAGCTGTTCCGTTGATCGTATCAGCTGGGACCCTCGTCGTAACCGACGGAGTGCTCCTCCTCTATATATGTGCATATATATGTATGTACCTACGTATGTATGTGTGCATGTATTCTTTTATTCGTTATATTCTTTTATTCTTTTACTTGTTTCAGTCATTTGACTGCGGCCATGTTGGTTTAACAGTTGGTAGTTATCTCCCACTTGCATTAAATATTGGGCGCGAGAAGCGCACTGAATAAATCAGTAGAGGAGGTGTCTTCCTGGGGTTAAATGGCAGTATCGTCGTCTCTTAGAGCAGGGGTTTTCAAACGGACGACAGGGGCTCCGCAAGGACAAGACAGGGTGTCCGTAGACAGCAAATACTTTATTATGGGCAATTTGATTTTATATGTTTTTTAATCGAAATCTTTTAATTGACAATAAACCTATTTGTTAAATTCTGTTAAATAAATAAATGTAAAAATATATGTTATTTTAAGCAAATATTTATGTATAAATTTCATAAGCGTTTATAAGGGGGTCCCTAAGGTAAAGCCTGAAATATAAAGGGGTCCGCAAGTCAAAAAGTTTGAAAACCCCTGTCTTAGAGGACAGCTACATTAAAGTGGCCATAAGCAATACTTCCAGGATGAAAAATTGTTTGGTATGTATCACGGCACCCTTTTATGTGCTCGCTCCTTCTAACTTTAGAACTTGGTTACGCCTCTGTGCCTTATAAATAAAGAACTCATTGGGTAATGTAGTCTTAGATGCACTGTGGCTGAAAAAAGCGGAATGGATTCGGCTGGTTCCAGAGTTTCATCATATAAGTCTCATGACGGATTTGGTGGATGATAAACAATGATACCAGCAATAACATCAAAAACAACAACAACGACAACAACAACAACAACACTAACAAGAACAACAATAGCAACAACAACAATACTAGCAACAATAGTTGTTGGCACTCCGTCGCTTACGACGTCGAGGGTTCCAGTTGATTTGATCAACGGAACAGCCTGCTCGTGAAATTAACGTACAAGTGGTTGAGCACTCCACAGACACGTGTACCCTTAACGTAGTTCTCGGGGATATTCAGCGTGACACAGTGTGACAAGGCTGACCCTTTTGAATTACAGGCACAACAGAAACAGGAAGTAAGAGTGAGAGAAAGTTGTGGTGAAGAGTACAGCAGGGTTCGCCACCATCCCCTGCCGGAGCCTCGTGGAGCTTTAGGTGTTTTCGCTCAATAAACACTCACAACGCCCGGTCTGGGAATCGAAACCGCGATCCTATGACCGCGAGTCCGCTGCCCTAACCACTGGGCCATTGCGCCTCCACAGCAACAATAGTAACAAGAACGATAACAACAGCAGCAATTACACAGTGATTTACTAGTTAGCATTCTCATAGGTGGTGGTTGGTGGTGGTGGTGGTATTGGCGGTGGTTATGGGGTTGTTAAGATGACGGTGACGGTGCTTATGATGATGATGGTAGTGGTGATGGTGGCGGTGGTGATAGTTATGGTGGTAGTGGTAGTGGTTATAGCGGTAGTGGAGGTTATGCTGGTTGTTATGGTGTGCGGTGGAGATACGAGCCTACTAAAAAACTGTAATATTAAATACGACACATGTTTCATACATTTATTCAACTCCGTCAACGAAAGCAATTGTGCCGTAATAATTGGCAAGTAAACTTAACTGGCTTCGGTTGGTGCCCAGTTAAAAATAAACGACATTAGTTTACTGTTGTTACACAGTCAATAGAATTGGCTTTATCTATTTGATTTGGTTCCAGAAATTGTGTCACAAACAAATTAAACAACTGACCTTGTCAACTTGGTAACATCTAATTATACAGCAATGTAACTTTAATGAATAAATCTCCATTAGTTCCATACCGCTCGATTAACAACGCTTAAACGATGCACACGATCTCAGCAACTAATCCAATCTCATGAAATGTAATGTAATGTAATATATGTATGTCATTATTCGGTTTTATTCCAAGATTTCTTGCCAATAGAGGAGTCGGTTTCTTCCCTACATTCAAGGCTCCTTCATTGGAATTTCAACAACATCAACAGGGTATTATTTGTGCATGTTTGTGTATATGTGTGCAGTATTTGAAGTCAGCGCATCTACAGATTTATATGTTTTTGTTTTATGTATGTATTCTCGTGCATATACTTACTTGCGTGTCTAGACTTGCTTATATATACTTAAATGATAAACTTCTGGAGAGTTTTACAGATTTATAGGAAAGTTGGTTATACATCATTAGATGTATACCTGACTTTCCTATATAAAATTACGAATATAACGGAACGCTGAACTCCGGACTATCAACTTAAACAACATTTATTCAGGTGGTAAATATATACATCTTTAGCTCTTGTTTGTTGTTACAGCTTCTGTGTGTGAGCATTGTTGTTGGGACGTTTGGTATGTAGATGTAAGCGAGCTGTCGAGCGTAAGTTCGAAAGATGAAGAGAGACAGCTAAACACGTAAAGAGACTGTCTCCAGAGTTGGAATGTTGGAGACACTGCTTGACACGTCCATGCTCATGGCCGGCCGACCGAGAAAGAGATAGAATAGAAGCGGGAACGCTTGGTTGTTTAATTCCACGCATGCGTGAGACTACGCATGCGCACGGCGTTACTACAGATTTTTACAGTTCCAGTGATGGCTTGGATCTGTAGTCTTCGAATCAGCTTTCTTCATTCTGGTTTTGAGAAGCCTAATTCCTCAAGATTGGTACTTAGGCAATGTGTCCCAATAATTACAGGTATAAATCTGAACTTGTAATCTGAGTAGAGTAGCTGTAGATTTCTCAATAGTTCAGCATAGGTATATGTATGTATGTATGTATGTATGGCTTAGTGGTTAGTACATTCGGTTCACAATCGTAAGGCTGTGAGTTCAATTCCCGGTGGCGTGTATGAAGGTAGGTAGGTAGGTAGGTATATTTTTCGGGTTTATTTTTCAAATTTCTCTCCAAAAGGGAAAGAACCGGTTTCTAGCCTAGAAACAAAGGCCCATTCATTGAAATGTTGACATCACATTTTGACTCGTACATGTTTGTATGTAAGTATGTATGCATGTATGTATGTAAGTATGTATGTATGTATGTATGTATGCATGTATGCATAAGTATGCGTATATACATGTATGCATATAAGGATGCATGTTACCTTTGTACATACCCATATATAAGTGTCGCCATACATGTCATTGCATAAAATGTATACACAAACATACGTTCGCCTGTCTAAATGTGTGTATATTCACTTATTACATGCTAAACCTCTTGACTGTCTTACGTATCTTGATTGTGACTTTGATAGCTCATCGCTGTATACTCTTTATTAGGCGTCTTCTTATTGGTTTTACGAAATCTAGCTTCTCAAGCTCGTTACTGAGGCAGTTAGTCACGTATCTATACAGCCAAGACATCGAATACTAATCGGTAGAAATCTAAAACTATAGTCTGGACAGAGCAACTTCAGATTTATCATTAGTTTGACAGAGATGTTTTTTTTTTTCCACAAATCTTTAACATTATGTTAACATCTATTGGCCAACTGTTCAACCGCTGTGCATAATTTCTTTTTTCTGTTCCAGATCACTAAGTTTGGTTTGCTATTACATTTTATCGAAGTCTTCACTGGAACATTCCACCACTTTTCTTTCAAAATGCGCGTGATTATAACTACCACACACACACACACAATCATACTAGCTTGTTACTTTTGAAATAATTCTTAAAATATAAAATGTTCCTGAATATGTTATGTGTTACTTCTTGTTATGTATTTCATAAGGGCGATAACACAAAAGAAAGCAATAGAAAAAAATGTCAGACTTGAAAAATGAAAATAAAAAGAAGCACTAGGATCGATTTGTTGGACTAAATCAGACATGAACAAACTGCAACCCGCACGATTCTCTGAAGGGTATACCAACGAAAATTTACCTTGATTTTGTTTCTGTAGTACGACCTGAATCTTCAATGTGGTGTTCCAGCATGGCCGTAGTCTAATGGTTGAAACAAGTAATAGATAAAAGATAAGCGTGACGTAATCGACGTTTTCAGAGCTAGATTTGTGGGTGTTCATTATTTCTTTTGTTCACGTGGTATTTTATAGCTCTCAATATCTTGCTCGTTGAAAGACATAGGGGTTAGACAAGTGATTCCCAATGTGAGGCATATGCCCTATCGGTGGGGCCTGGGAAAATTATTGGTGCAGCGCAGGATCCAAAACTATTTCGTTTTTGCGTACTCAGTACTTAATAAAAGTTACCAGTAGCTCCTTTTGTATTAAATAATTGTGACAGAACATTGGTTTCAAATTTTGGCACGAGGCCAGCAGTTTCGGGTTAGGGGCTAAGTCGATTTCGGCGGAATTTGAACTTAGAACGCGTAGACGGACGAAATGCTGCAAAGCATTTTATCCGGCATGGTAACGATTCTGCCAGCTCACCAAATTATTGTGATTAGATATTAAAAAATGAAGTTGTTTTTTTTTTTTCCAACCACCAGTGGAGCATACATCTTTC
>NC_068995.1:14481982-14483379 GCF_001194135.2 Octopus bimaculoides
CACACACACACACACACACACACACACGCATATGTAAATGTGAAACGTATAATGCACACACACACACGCACAAACATTTTCAAGCGAAATTTAAACATACATACATACATAATACACATTCACATACAGATATTCTATATCAGTACAATTCATGTAACGCACACATATATACACACTCACTCCCGTATCTTTATACAGGTGAAACTTATTCAACACACGCGCGCATACACACGCACGCACGCACGCACACACACACACACACAAAGAAATAAACACACAGACATATATAAGTGAAACCGGTATGTGTAACATTAAATATATGAAGGCGAATCTCATTCACGCAAATCTCTCGCCTTAGACTCTTCCATAATACAACATCTCTATTTAATAATAGTCGATGAAAGCTTTGATTGGTTGGTTGGTTGGCTGGTAGGTTGAAGTCTACAGTTACGCTAAACATCGTATAGGGAGAACGGGGAAGGGGAGAGTAAAACAGAAATACAGAGAGAGAGAGAGAGAGAATGGTGAAGATGATAAAAACTACGTAGCTGATGGACGCCAAATACATAACACATGCTTATACACACTCTCTCACACACACACACACACACACACACACACACACAGAGGCACTCATTCACTCACACACATTCACACACACACACGTTCATACACAAACATTCACATACATTCATACATGCACTCACACATAGAGACATAATTACAATTTTAAGCATGAGGATAATCTTGACAAACCGTTGGTACAGAGGTAAAGAAGCAGTAAATTTAAGTAGACATGTGTGTGTGTGCCTGCGCACGCGCGTGTGTGTGAGTGCATGTGTGTATATGCATGTATGTTTATGTTTGAATGTATCAGTTTAACTCTCGGGAAGTGAGAAAGTCTTTTACGTTTCGAGCCTACGCTCTTCAACAGAAGGGAACACATATATATATGCACACACACATCTACCTGCAGACGTTAAATATATGCTTGTATATATTCCCTGTCTATGTACTTAAACTAGTAACAGTTTTCTGATTAACATAACACACTATTCTCGGTGATTTGTGTATGCACAACCCTTGTATTAATTCAATTTAAATTGATAAATTATGTGTCAAAATTGTATAATTATACGTTTAGTGACGTCTTTCTCAGTGAAACAGCTGTTGAGCACAACTATAAACTATATGTCAAATTTTTGTTTTTCTGATTGTTTTACTAAATTATGTATATACATAAAGGTCGGTTCTACTTGGATTTATTGCAATGTAATACTGTGTTGGAGTTTAACGACTTGTTTTTAATTGAGCACTAAATTACTGTGGATTTATTTTTTTGATGTTCATACAATTCTTTATGTGTGTATATATATATATGTATATATATATATATA
>NC_068995.1:14490468-14492177 GCF_001194135.2 Octopus bimaculoides
CTCGGGAAATGCTTGTCAAAAGAACAAGACAAGCGTTCCAAAATTATGTTTCTCGACATTTTTCAAATGTCAAGAAGGAAATTTTTGTATTTTGCTAGGGCCGAAACTGCCCCTGGGGGTCAATTCCTGCCCTTGAAAATACACACAAATGAAGCCTAGGTGCTTCGCAACAAAATTATTTAAAAATCCCAACAAAATGTGGACAGTAAATGGTCAAATAAACGTTTACCTTCGCAGCCGATGTGACAGCACGTCCGTGAGAAGAGATAGATAGATAGATAGATAGATAGATAGATAGATAGATAGATAGATAGATAGATAGATAGACAGACAGAAACATAGATAGATATACACAGCATCCTACATTATTAGGTAAATCAACATTCTCTCAATAGATAAATGTATATTTGTTGAAAACCAGTTGTTTTCTCACTGACTGTTGGCAACACCTCTCTGCGCACATTCTGTGAAAATAAATCGGATCTGTGCAGACGAAAACAAACGGCGGCTATTACCGTGTAGCAGCAACATTTCTGCAGTCCCAAATTATTAGGCAGGTGCCCAGTTTAAGTGTCATTGTGGGTCAGAAACGTGATCTTACCTCGAATGAGAAGTCTACCATTGTGTCAGAGCTTGGAAAAGGAAAAATAAACGTAGAAATATCAAAAATTACTGGGAAGAGATCACCGAACAGCGAAAACACTTGTGCAGTCTCCTATTTCTGTCTGCTTGAGAGCAGATAAGAGTAAGTCGAGGGTTGCTTCGAATCGTGCTTTGTCAAGTGTGAAAAAGGAAGTTGTGCAAAACCCATGTCTGACAAGTAGAGAAGTATTCAGGCGTCGCCTGTTGAAGCAGGCAGAAGGGACTGAAATGGGCAGAAGAATACATGAAAATAGATATTTCAACAGTTCTGTTCACTGACGAATGCCATGCTACCGTTGACGGACCAGATGGCTGGAGTAAAGGTTCGGTATCAATCAGCGGGGACCGTCCTCATCGTTTGAGACGCTAACAGGTGAGGAGGTGGGGGTCATGTTTTGGGCTGGCATCGTTGGTGGTTTAATAGTCGGGCCATAGGAAGTCCCAGATGGCATTAAGATGACATCAAAAACATATGTTACCTTCTTAAAGGACAATTTCTAACCGTTATTAAAAAAGCAAAAACTTTCATTCATGAGATGAATGAAAGGTAAAGTCGACCTCAGCGGAATTTGAACTCAGAACGGAGCAACGGGCAACATACCGCTAAGCATTTCACCCGGCGTGCTAACGATTCTGCCAGCTCGCTGCCTTCGAGACTATTAAATATAATCTTTTCTACTCTAGGCCCAAGGCCCGAAATTTTGGGGGAAGGGGCCCAGACGATTTAATCTATCCCAGTATCGACCCCGAAAGGATGAAAGGCAAAGTCGACCTCGACGGAATTTGAACTCAGAACGTAAAGACAAACGAAATACTTTTAAGTATTTCGCCCGGCGTGCTAGCGTTTCTTATTTCTTTATTGCCCACAAGGGGCTAAACATAGAGGGGACAAACAAGGACAGACAAAGGGATTAAGTCGATTACATCGACCCAGTGCGTAACTGGTACTTAATTTATCGACCCCGAAAGGATGAAAGGCAAAGTCGACCTCGGCGGAATTTGAACTCAGAACGTAACGGCAGACGAAATACCGCTAAGCATTTCGCCCGGTGTGCTAACGTTTCTGC
>NC_068995.1:14494884-14510776 GCF_001194135.2 Octopus bimaculoides
TGTTTTGGTCTATGGCACAGTCACAGTCACATGCATAATTTGCTAATCAGTAGTTCGATACTCTGCTACTTCATCCACACCCAGCTTCCTATACATATATATATATATATATATATATATATGTGTGTGTGTGTGTGTGTGTGTGTGTGTGTGTGTGAGTGTGTGTGTGTGTGTGCGTGCGCGCGCGCGTATATATACACACACACACAAATTTTATAATTATAAGCATAATCATAATTAGGGTTCAGCAAAATTGCTTCACCACATACCGAAATTTAGAAATAGCAGTTAAATACTATTCCACTACCATAAGGTATCTCCCAGATTTGAATCAGCAATGTTGTGTTCGATTAAGTCCTATTTGGGGTGAAAAATCGATAAACTGATTCCTTATGGGGTTTTCCATTTAATCAGGATAAAAAAAAATCGATAAACCGATTCCTTATAGGACTTCCCACTAAAATTGGCTACACCCCATTTTCAACCATAACTTTTACCAATTTTGATGTATTTTGTTCAAACTTGATGCCAGCATTACTTAGGACTCATGGGATCTTTGAATGCTCTAAGTTCTCCAAAAAAAAAAACGAAAAAACCCCCCCCAAAAACAATCGATGAGTGGAAAAAATCGATAAACCGATTCCTTATGGGATTTCCCAATCAAATTGTTTGCAACTCATTTTCAGTCAAAAGTCTACCAATTTCAACGGATTTCGCTCAAATTTGACGTCGATGTTACTTAGTTTGGTTTGAAATAAAGAGCTTGATTAGCTTAATAATCTTAACTTAATCCCGAGCAAAGCCGGGCTATACTGCTAGTTATCTATATATTTCATTGGAAAATGGCCTCCAAACAGTTGTTTTCTATCCAATGAAACCTCAAATTTTAAATAGCCAAACAGCTTCGTACTTATTTCGATGAAACAATAACGTGTAAATAGTCGCAAAGTTTGTTTGTTTAATAATTAAACGCCGGAAAAGCAAATATATAGTTACTGCACAAGTATTAGATTAAAACTGTCGCAGAAAACTACTAATCCAAAACGTTCCTCAAATACAATTGTCTTTTATAATTTAAGAACGAAGACAATTCAAACAATTACATCGTAGACGAGTTGAAGTAGCCATTGAAAACATGTAAACTACAGCTTAATACTCCTAAAAATCTGTTTACTCATAAATTTTTAATTAAAACATATTTTTTAATGAATTTTTTCAGAGATGCGTTTTCGAATGTGTCGATTATGATTATGCTGACGACATTAAAAAAAGAATTCTATTTAATTTATTTTATTTTATTTTATTTTCTTCAGAAAGAAAAGAAGTCCATAGATTACAAGAAATCAGACCAATCCCGAGTCACGACGATGATAATAATAATGAAATTATAATCGTAATTTACACCTGCAAAAATGTATCATTAAAACATTACGTTAAAGAAAAAATACGTTATTATAGGCGCAGGCATAGCTGTGTGGTTAGGAAGCTCACTTTGCAGCCACGTGCTTTACGGCTCAGTTCCACTGCGCGGCACCTTGGGCAAGTGCCTTCTACTATAGCTCCGGATCGATAAATACTTTGAGAACGAATTTGGTAGACGGAAATTGTGTGGAAGCCAGTCGTGTATGTATGTATGTATGTATGTATCTATGTATGCACGTATGTGTGTGTGTGTCTTTGTCTTTGCTTTTGCTTCCCAACCACCGCTTGACAAGAACTGGTATTGGTTTGTTTGCGTCTCCCATGACATAGCGATTCAGCAAAGGAGAGCATGAGAATAAGTACGAGATCTAAAACATGTGTTGAGGTCGATTTTTTCGACTAAACCCTTCAAGGCGGTGCTCCAGAATGGCGCAGTCCAGGGGATGAAATAAGTAAAGAATTAATATATTATTGAAGACACAGAGTCAAGTATTTGTGCACTGAAATGTAGTTATGCCCTATTTCAAATACATACTCTTAATGCCGATTAGAGAAGGTACCAGCTAAGCTCTTTACCAGGGAGACTGTCACTATTTAAAATAAAAAATACCGAATTGCAGAAAATACTATTTTATATTATAAGTGATAGGTATAGTTGTGTGTGTGTGTGTGTGTGTGCATTTAAAATCATATCTTGATTCTTCCATGACGTAAATTGCTTCATTTTCAGCACACCATTTCATATGTGAAGTTACTTGCCAAATATATACAGCGCCGAAAAAAATTCATGAATAGCAAACTAGAAATAGAACAAACATTTACAAAATGAGTCTTATTGTAAGTTTAAAATATAACAAAGCATTTTTTATTCCTTTCTTTTGGTTCATATCTATTTATTTTGCTGCGACTTTCATCAACCATCAGGTTTCAACGAATCAGTGAAGCCGAAAGTGTTAGGAAGATAATTGTGACTTACAGAAGATGCATTTCCCTGCAAAACCTTAACAAATGAAGAAAAAAACACATTTGTCCAATTTCTAAATGAATGAAAAAGATTTAAATCTGTTCAGTTAGGCATCTACAGAAAACGTAAGAAAGGAAACAAAGGAACAGGAAGCTATTTGAACAAAATGATCACACAAGGTCTACTTTTCAAAATGTCGACATTTTCAAATAAGCTTTGGCTTATGGTTGGATTAAAATCTTAAAAATTCCGAAAAAGCTTTTATGTTTCTAAAAATAAAAATAAAATATAGAAAAAATATTTAAAATATTTCACGAATGCCTAGAATATGAATTTTTATGAATCTTTTATCTAAATTATCACGTTTTCGCAGCTTAGTATATATAGGAAACGAATGTAATTATATGCATAGTAATCATTCAAATCTGATTCGTCTAAAGATGAAGCTGATCAATCACATAGTTAGTTCATAGATTCGTTATATATTATCGGTATTAAAATACTTCGATCAAGTGTTAAAGTACTTTGATGTGATAATGTCTGTATCAACTCCAGAGAAAATTTCGGCAATTAATCGCTTTTCTCATCTTTCCTTAAACAACCAAGTTATTCTCAAAATAGTCAGGGTCGTAATTCTATTCATTCCTTCAGTAGGTAGCACCATATTTCTTCTCCCATTCATTGAATAGCTCTCACTATTTGGCTGGTGCTTTATTTTATTCACCTCAAAGGGGTAAAAAAACAAAAACAAGTATGATCTCGGCATGATCTGATCTCAGAACATATGAAATCAGAAGAAATACTGCAATGCATTTTGTCTTGCGTTCTAACGATTCTGCCAGCTTTATTATATTACTAGCTGAAAAGCCGTACTCTGTGCAGACCTTTAGGCTAGCTCCTGCGGAGGGCTAATTGGACCTGTGGCCCAAAACTAAAGAGAGCTAAATAACATGGCTATAATACGTCTATGATGAATGTATGCCCCGGTGGTGTTTGATCAGAGGTTAAGAACGGGTGAGAATTAATTGTGTAATGCAATTGTTCTATTGTTCTATTGTTCCAGTCCCCACTTGAATTCCATCTGCTGGCTCTGCTGGCCAATTTGTCCCAAAGTTCTTATCTTAAAATTAACGAAGTGAATGTCATTTATCTCTCTTTTGATCTTTGACCTCATCTGACAAACGCCAAGCAAGACGGCGTGAATCAGCCAAGCTTTACTTGTTAGAAATAGCAACCCAAATGCTATTAAATCAGATCCCAATGCTGGATGTTTACGAACCAAATAAAGGGCAGATTTTCAATCCCGGGATCGTCCTGATCCCCCAAAATTCTAGGTAGAGCAAATGCAGACTGAGATACAGGGGTCTCAGACGGACAGACAGAATTTCGCTTTTTAATATAAATGGCGTGTTTTTTGTTAAAAGCGAGTAAAGGGATTTGCCGCTGAATATTCGCATCTCTAATTTTATTCTTGATTTTGGTGAAATGAAAACTGTGTATAATAAATGAAGTTTTGCAGTGAGTGATGCTTATTTATTTTCTAGAAAAAAAGAAGGAAAAAAAAGACACATGTGAATATATCTTTTACATGCCGTTAGTAAGTTGAATGTTACAAGCCTGAGTGCAAAAACAGTGTTATGGATATAAAGAAAGACATTTTGGCGTAAGAAATGATAGTTCCACAACGTAGGCAACCATGTAAAGGAAAATATAGTTGCATATTCGTGAATAACACGTAGTGGGTGTTTGGAGAGCTCTTCGTTCATCTACGACGACTGTTCTACCGGAACGCTCATTGAGCACATGCACATAATGAGTGAATCCTTATGGGGTCTCTCCATATGTCATTTGAGATCATAAGTCTGCACCTGGAAAACTCCTCTCCATGCCGCAGGCCAGGTAAAATGTTCTTTTGACAAAATTAATGTCACAGTTACCGACCTAGTCAAATAACTGATTACTTTTCTGATCACATTCATTGAAGAAATCTGTTATTTGAGATAGTAGCAATATGCGTTCAGCTAAAATTCTTCAAGGTGGTGCCCCAGCATGGCCGCAGTCTAAATGACTAAAACAAGTAAAAGATAAAAGATGAAAGATACTATCTAACGAAAAAGGTATGGTATCGCAGTTAAAAAAACATCAATATTGTAATTCGCAGAAAGGATAATCGCAAAGATCAAAAGAAAAGAAGTTACAGAGATCAATAACTGGTACTCCACCGCTTACGACGAGGAAGGGTCCTGGCTGATCCGACCAACGGAAAAGCTTGTTCGTGAAATTAAGGTTCAAGTGGTTGAACACTCCACACATGTGTACCCTTAACGTAGTTCTCAGGGAGATTCAGCGTGACACGGAGTGCGACAAGGCTGGCCCTTTCAAATACAGGTACAACTTATTTTTGCCAGCTGAGTGGACTGGAGCAACGTGAAATAAAGGGTCTTGTTCGAGGGCACAATGCGTCGCCGGGAATTGAACTCACGACCTTACGATTATGAACCGAATACCCTAACTATGAAACCATGAAAGACTCTATTGGTAGAATACACCTGTCACCTTTATAAATGTAGGTACAATGGACGACCAGACAATCAGATACAAATAGAAAATGTGCTTAGGAGCGAAGAGCGGAAATTAGTTGTCCAGCACAGATTGTAATTAAGTGTCTCAGAATCAGTTTTAAGAAACTGGGGCTTCACAAAACCAGAAAGACACAATTAAGAAATTAGAATTACGCGTCATTAATGGAATTGTAAAAATATGTGAGACGTTAGCCTGTAATATATACATATATACACGTATAGAGACATACGAATGTGTTTGTATTTACATATATAACACAGATTCATTGGTGCAATGATGTGCATACACACATACGCACATACATAAGAACATACACACACATACATACATGCATGCATACTGTCATAGAAGTTAGCTACCCTGCTGATGTGAATATTTTTTTCAAAATTCAAAGAGGAAGAAGATAACTACGGACAACTGCTTTGAAACCTCCAGCTTCTATACCAATAATAATCGGTGTACTTTGTTTCGTTAGGAAGTACCTAAGTGACAGTCTGGATAAGCTGGAGTTTCAGAAAGAGATGAACCAGCGAACATATACATTATGCATGCAATCTGTAAGCGGAACAGTAAAAAACATGCGAGACTTTTCTCAAGTTCAAAATATCTCATTGATTTGATTATCTAAATTCCAACGATTAAACTTGTATCTTTGTTAGAAACCAGCTTCTTCCTTAAAGGAAGATTTCAAAGAATTAAAAATAGAAGATAACATGCATACGTACATACATGTATGCATACATACATGCATGCATACATACATACATACGTACACATACACACTTACATACATGCATGCATGCATACATGCATACATACATACATACATGTGCAGATTCAAACAAACATTTGCAGATTTATACATGTATGACTTTATCTAAATTCCTATGAAAGTGTTTCGTCTCTGGCTTGGAAACCGACTAGAAAACAAACAAACAAACAAACAAACAAAAAACAACAAAAACATACATATTAATATCCAATATAATACTGGCAATAACGTTAACATTGAAAGATAGTGTAATCTCTTTCAAGCTCGTGATCGCTGCATCACGTGACATTTCCAAAGTTATGTTTTTTTCAGAATCCAAGTGCGAGAGATAATTACAAAACACGTCTGATGAACAAAACAGATAGTGAAGCCCTTAAGTGTCAAGATGCGACTGAAAATGTCGATTGTGTGACATTTCTATAATAGACATTATGCATTATAATCAGCAGCTGAGCAGAAATATCAAGGTATTACCTTCTCAGACGCCATGATAATCTTGCTAAAACAACACAGATAACTATTTGTGGAGAAGATTGCTCAGGGGCGGTAAGCACGAAACATACAACATATTTCAACACAAGAAATATTGATGGAAAATTAACAACAGACCTCCACAAAATGCAGACATTAACTTTAAACTCCATTGCAATAAGCTAAGTAGGGAGACTTTATGTTGTCGCTCGGCCTGCTAGAAATACCTGCCAAATCTTCCTTAATTCGTTCAATGGCATTTAAAAAGAAAAGGGAGAACATTTTAAGAATTAGACATCTTTTTTGCTGAGATGAGTCGTATATTTATCATGGAAAGATGGAGGAGATATGACTAGAATGGCCATACATGTAGTATGTAACGTCAAAAAGGTGATAAGGAGAGATATGTCATAAATGTATTATGTAACATGAGAGCTGGGTAAAACTAGAGGAGTATCATGCACATTTGATGTAACAAGAGTATTATCATATATATTTATATATTAATGTCAGACAGGGTATGATGGGAGAGGATTATGCATATATTGCGAACAACCGGCTAGTTTTAAACATAAGAGATGTTATCTCCGGACGAATACTGCAGTAAATTTGCCTTTCAACGATGTATTAACATTAAATATGATACGTAGATGACTATTTAAATTTACTACTGCTTCTATTGCATATAACATATTTTTATTCTGTCAGGCGGCTATTCGCACTATCAGTGAATGTTTTTTTTACTGTTTTCCTATGTATCGGAGGCGACAAATCTCGTCTAAGTATGTGGCTGTCCGTAAGTACATATCATCGACAAAGCCCAACGCGGCCAAAATGCATCTGGCGTTTTCGCTAGCCACAGTTGGGATAAATTTTGTCTCACTCTGACAGATATTGCGTCTATAAATACAGGACGAATAGCGCAGGAAATTTGTCTTTCAACGATGTGCTTACATTAAGTATGATACATAGATGACTATTTTAATTTACAACTGCTTCTGTTGTATATAAGACACGTAACACGTGCCTGCACGCACACATCTATAAAGTAATGTTGATCTTGGCAGGATTTGAACTCAGAATGTAAGGTGCCGTAACTAAATATCATTCTAACGATTCTGCCAATCTATACTTAGTCGGGCGTTGACAAAACCCAGTAGAAGATTGAAAGTTGTCTAGAAATCCCTCTTTTTCTGACTACAAAATGTTGTCTTGAAAGACAACGTGTTTACATCTGTCTATTCATGCAATGTTGATTAAAAAAATCTATAGATATATTGCATAAGCATAGAAACAAAAACACGGTCAACGCACCAATAATTCATTAATCGAATAAACTGCCAAGAACGTGTTATATATATTTGAAGATCCGCCTATCTGATTTACATTAAGCCTATAGTAATACTGGGTTTACAAGCAACATCTCTATGGGATAGTTTATGAGAGTGCTCAGATATAGAAGAAATCCCAACACCAATTGAAAACTAGTTCAGCTGTTCTCTCTGTTTGGGTCTATGAACACATCACGTTTACAACTGTATATTGTTGGCAACTGTGCACTGTTGGCTAAAATTTAACGTTCTATAGCAGGAATGCATACGCACACGACTACCCACCCCGCTACAAATGCACACTCATACATACACACACTCTCACACGCACACATATATACATACATATATATGTGGGCGAGAGTAAACTGTGCGTATACGTAGTTATTTGTGATTGTGAGTGTAGAGCACGAAGGGATGTTTACATATGTGAGTGTGAGATTGATTGTGTATGTATGCGAATGCATTATGTATGTATTCATACAAATACACATACATAAGTACATATACAAATACATACATACATAGTTACACACACACATACACACATATATATGCATACACACATACATTTACATGTAGACATGTGAATACATATGTGTATACACACACAGACACACAGACACACACACAGATACATGTATTCACACATACCCATATAATATCTATTTGTATGTATTTATGAGATGTATATATGTATGCATGTATGCATATATGTATCTATGCGTCTTCACACACAAACACACGCACACAGGCACACAGGCACACACACACACCTATATGTATACACACATATACACCTACATGTAGACATGTGGATACATGTATGCATACATACACAGACACACAGACGCACACACACACATACATGTATTTACACACACACATATAATATCTATTTGTATGTATGAGATGTATATATGTATGCATGTATGCATATATGTATCTGTGCATCTACACACACACACACACACACACACACACATACACACACACACATACACACACACACATACACACACACGCATCAGTATATCAGTCCATGTGAGTATGCGAGATTGTGTGTCGAGATTGCTTGATGTAAAGGCTAGATCCCAGTTCTGATATGAAGCCAAGCATATCTCGTTGCAAATTACAATCGATTGAGTAAACAACCTTACTGACGGAGACAGGCTTATTGATTTCCTACGTAAACAGACAGGGATTCAAATTTATAGAGAATGGGAAGAAAAGTGATGTTGTAACATTCATGCCTTTGTCATCAGTAGTGGCCACAAAAGTAAATAGTCAAATGACAACGAACTGTTTGAATGATCTACAGATGTTTTTCTTTTTTATTAAGCATAGGGCTTAAGAATTATAGAGGAAGGAAAATGGAATTGTGATGTTGTGATGAACATCCCTTTCTCGACATGAGTAGAGACGTACGTGAAGTGAAACGATTAGAAGTATTAAAAGAGACTATTTGCTGGGATGTGGCTTGATGTCAGTGTGGTGGATAAGTGACAAAGAAGTGGGTTCGCGGCAAGGTGGAGGATTTAACTGCAACAATAATGGTGATTTGGCGAATAGAAAATGGAAAATTTATAGAAACAGGAGAATGGTGGAGTAAATACTGTGAAATATTTAGTTAAGTCCTTTTGAGTTCAAATTCCATCAGCGTTAGTTTTTACCGAGGCCTGTAAAATAAAGTATTAGTGAATTACTGGAATCAATATACAATCAATTTGAAGGCGGCGAGCAGGTTGAATCGTTAATACGCCGGGCAGAGCGCTTAGCAGCCCTTTGTTTGTCTTTATTCTCTGAGTTCAAATTCCGCCGAGGTCAACTTTGCCTTTCATCCTTTCGGGGTCGATAAAAGAAGTACCAGTTGAGCAATGAGGTTGATGTAATCGACTTACTCCCTCCTCCGGGATTGCTGGCCTTGTGCTGGTCTTATACTTCATTTATCGATATCGGAAAGACGACAGACAAAGTTGACCCAACCTGGATTTGAACTGAGATCGTAGAGAGCTAAAACAAACACCACAAGGTAAGCTATACGATACTCTAACCACCCTCCCATTATGGTTTAAGGTTAAGTCATAAGTTATAAATGTCAACTCACTCGTCATGAACTTCCTCTGGAAATCAGCCGATCAAAATTTCCAGTTCAATATTTATCCTGACATCTTTTTAAACGCTTTACAAAATGCTTTATGCTGGTGAGTTAGCGATGTTGGTAAAGCGTCGAATAGAATGCATCGTGTTGCTGTACGCTCTGAGTTCAAGGCTCAACTTTCCTTTTTTTATCCCCGAAATCGATTCTTCTCTCTCTCTCTCTCTCTCTCTCTCTCTCTCTCTCTCTCTCTCTCTCTCTCTCTCTCTCTCTCTCTCTCTCTCATTTTTTTTCGGGAAGAAATCGGCTATGTTACCAAACCTGGAGAGAGATAGGCGCCTACAGAATTTTTTAAAAATACATAGGCATGGCTGTGTGGTTTAGAAGCTTGCTTTGCAACCACATGGTTTCAGGTTCAGTCCCACCACCTGACATTTTGGACAACTGCGTAGAAGCCTGTCGTATATGCATATGAGTATGTGTGTGTGTGTGTGTGTGTGTGTTTGTGTCTGTGCTTCCCACCAACCACTTGACAACCGGTGTTTACTTGTTTACGTCCACGTAACTTTGTTGTTCAGCAACAGATATTGAACGTATAAGTACCAGACTTAAAAAAGAAATTTGTACTGTGATTCATTTCTTCGACTAAAACCTATGGCCACATTCCAATGACTGAAACAAGTAAAAGATAAAGGATAAAAACGCACTGTATGTCACAGCAACACTCCTATGACTCCATCCCTAGCCGAGAGACCAAAGAAGAATGACAAAATGTCTTGCGATATTTAGTTACCTCCCTTGACATTCTCTAGTTCAAATCTCGCCGAGGTCAACATTGTCTTTTTTTAAATCCTTCTTTGGCCGGTAACATAAAGTATCAGTCAAGAACTGGAGACGATTTAATCAGCTATACTCCCACCCCTTCCTCATTACTAAATCTGTAGCCTTTGTGCCAAACTTAAAATTCGATATTTATAAAGTTAATCTTTGAGTTGATTGACATGGACTTAATCGTTCCCATCCACTCTTCTGTACCTTATAATCGATTTGAAGCTTGGATCTTGTTTGACAGTATTTGCTGTCTCATTCTGCTCGTTTATCAAACACAAATTCTGAAACGATTTATGTCAATGGCTACTTGTTGGTGATTGATAATTGTTAGAATTCGCAGACAGTCGCTTTCATTTAGCTTGTCTCTTCCTGTTACTGTCATCGGTTGACAGCGGCTGTCAACTAGTTAACTACTCCGTAGAAACGGATGAGCTCTTGGCCATAAATGTCAGCAACCCATTCCTCACTTACATTTGGAAAAGATTCTTGTGAAATTCAGTATTAGCATATTTAAAGCAGTGAGTAATTAAAAAAGAAGAAAAAGAGAATGGAAATTAATTTGAAATAATTATGTAATAAGGAAGAAGCAATATTATCCAGTGGATGATGTTATTTTAATTAGACCGGTCAGTACTAGAGATAACACTGGACGTGTTTCAGCTTTGTTACACCTTATTAGCGAAGTAGAGAATTCATCGTACTTGCCGAAGTTGTGATGAAGGGGTCACTATATGAGGTGTGCAATATTGTGCACTGGCAAGTTTTAAATAAGTTACTTGTGTTAAATTACTCAGAGATGACATCAATATTGAAAACAGTTTCCAACACAGTATTAGCATATTTAACCAGGAAGTATTCAATAACTATTTCTAATGTTGATACACGGTCAGAAGTGATAGAACAAGTGTCAGTTAAATTTGGTAAAGATATTAAGTACGAGCATCAATTATTATTAAATACTTGGACTCCGTTGGGCTGTTTGTGATGTTCTTTACTAGAAAACAGGTCCAAATTGCAGTAGAGCTAAATTTAACTAATGACTTTTGCAATGACGGTGATAAGTTTGAAGGAACTCTCTAAGACGACGATTTAAAACAATGTAGGTTCTGCAGTTATATCTTGATCTCCTGGCACTGCTACGTAATGCCATCTTGATCTCTGTACAAGGCGCATTTGTTCTTTTTCTCCATGAATTGAAATCTTGTAAACTACTTCAAAGTCCATCTTGCAGAGATAATATGTCAAGAAAAGAATCCCGCAGTAAAGGAGCAAAAGTGTGTCTGGATTATATTTTAATTGCTTCATTCAATGGACTGCAGCCATGCTGGAGCATCACCTTGAAGGGTTTTTGCCAAACAAATCAACCCTAGTACTTATATTTTTCTTTTCTAAAATCTGGAAGTCTGGTTACTTATTCTATCGATTTCTTTTGCATAACCGCTAACTTACGGGGACGTAAACAAACAGATACCGGCTGTCAAGCTGTAGTGGGAGACTAAAACAACGACACATACACACATACATAGATATGTATATACATATGTACATATCTATACATATATACGTACGTACATACATACACAAATACACACACATTCTTTCATACATACATACATACATACATACATATATACATACATACATTCATAAATACATGCTGATGTACATACATACGTACATGTATACATACATGCATTCATAAATACATACATACATACATACATACATACATACATTCATTCATACGTACACACATACATACATATATACATACATTCATACATACATTCATACATACATACATTCATTCATACGTACATACATACATACATACATACATACATACATACATACATACATGGTGACTGCCTCATCTTCACAAATGATTGCCGTCTCTTCGAGCTTTCTCGTTGTCAATGGCATTTCTGACCTTCCGTCTATGACTATATATGTATATATATCACCGAAACCGAGACTACATGGTTGCAATGTGAGCTTCTTAATCAAACAATCAGACGGAAAAAAAAAACATTGTGAAAGAGATGAAAGTGAAATTATAGGACATACAACGGTTAACATGTCCCTTGCCTTTACTCGGGGTGCCTTACTTGCCCTCAACAATACTGAAGGCAAGTAAGGTACCCAGCAGGCACAATCGTTACTGCGCGGAAAAAATGTTTAGTGGTATTTTTTTCGATTTTACGTACTGAGTTCAAATGCCACCGGGATCGACTTCGCCTCTCATCTTTTCGGGGTCGATAAAATAAGTACCAGTTGAACACTGAAGTCGATATAATCGACTTAACCGCGCTCCCGAAATTGCTGGCCCTCTGCCAGAATTCGAAATGAATATTGTTTCTTCAATTTCCAAGAAAGTGAAAAGTACATTTTCTACTGTCGGACCATTTGTTACAAAGTTGCAATGAAATCTGGACAGCATAATCATTAATACACGCTTCTGAAGACAAACAATACAATCTGATTCAAAATAGTTTCTAATATTCAGGAAAAATTTTATCGTTTTTGCATTAATCGTTAAAATTTTCAATACAAGTGTGCAACTTTTTCTGTTTTTGCTTAGATGAACAAAATTTTTATGTTTAAGATCCCTGCTTTCTAGTAGCCAAAAGCTTCAGATCGTTAAATAAGAGAGATATTTTCTAACACAAAAAAAAAAAAAAATTAAAATTAAAAAAATGAATGAAAAAACGGAGTCTTTTCACTGGAATCCGGGATTTTTTATTTTATACTCGCAATTTCCCGGAAGTGATAAGTTGGTTCCGGAAAATTGAGAAGTTCAAATAACTTGATCAGTGATGTAATACAATGGCGCCGGTGACGAATTTACAAAGCGTTGAACGTTCTACTGGTCAGCCCAGAGACCCAATCATTTAACTCTGCCAGTCACGTTTTGCCTTATCTTGATACATTTACTGATCTATAATCGATCATCAAAGGGAAGCTGCTTATACTAAGATGAGGATTTTTTTTGTTGCAAAGTTGCGTGTCTAGGTCAATATTTGTTTCTGGTCTACTGAGGACATTTGTGCCAAGTGGAATAGCGATCAATATTTTGGTCTACCAACCAAGTGAAACGAATTTAATTACGGGTGTGTATACGTGTGTGCAAGTGCATGCATCTTGCCGTGTGCTTGTGTGTGTGTGTGTGTGTGTGTGTGTGTGTGTAAGAATATGTATATACATGTATCTATTTCAGATAAAAGATTATGTAGTTGTATTCGTTGTGCAAGAGCGTTTCGTATCTATCTATCTATCTATCTATCTATCTATCTATCTATCTATCTATCTATCTATCTATCTATCTATCTACCTACCTACCTACCTACCTACCTACATATATATATATATTCATTTTGCAAGATTTTTTATGTGAATTCGTGTATTCAAACAGATATTGTTGTATTTGGGGATGGTCATGTTGCCAGTTTAGCCAATGAAAACACACGCACTATATATTTGGTGTTCACTTGCTTCAGCTTTATTTCATGTTAATTGTATTTCGGCCAGAGTTCTTTCGTCACACTTCTGTGACCTCATCAGTGGTCCTTTGCTTTCTTCTTTCTTTTTTTGTGTCTGTCAGACCATTAGTGAGGAGAGACACAAAAACAGAAAGAAGAAAGCAAAGGACCACTGATGAGATCACAGAAGTGTGACGAAAGAACTGTGGCCGAAATGTGATTAATATAAATTAATATAAAATAAAGATGAAGCAAGTGGACGCCAAATATATAGTGCGTGTATTTTCATTGGCTAAACTGGCAACATGACCATCCCCAAATACAACAACAACAATATATATATATATATATATATATATATATATATATATATATATATATATATATATAAATGTATACGTATAAATTTATACATGCTTACGTATGTTTGTGTATATATTTGTATACACATGTGATTATATACACGTATATATGCGTATATATTATATTTACGTCCATGTCTATAAATTTAAATAACTCCTTGAATCTCACCTCTCTCTAATACGCATACATATACATACACACACACATATACATACATACATACATACATACATATATACATACATACACACATATATGTATGTATGTGTGTGTATATGCATGTATATTATATGTACGTATATATATACACATATATATTCGGTGGAAGCCTCACACCATTACAAAGTTTCTCATTTACAAGTGTAATAAGCACTCGTCCACGCGTTCGTTAGAAACAACGCCTCTGTGTGTGTGTGTGCGTGTGTGTGTGTATGTGTGTGCGTGTGTGCGTGCGTGCGTGTACATACATACATACATACATACACACACAAACACACAGAGACTGCATGTGTATATGTGCAAGTAAGTATGCGTAATGTAGCTCTTGTATGTGCATTGATATTTAATCATTCGCTCTACCTACGAACGCTAGCACATACCTGCTTGTAAGCGTTTGTGCATACAAATATCTGTTCGTGAATAAATGTATTCATGCATTCGTCCATACGCATATTTATGAATGTAAATTTATGCTCATGTATGCACACATGCATGAATGTGTGTATTTACATGTATTTGTGTGTACATATGTATGTATGTATGGCTTCTCTTTCTCTTTTTTAATTTAGAGTAAATTGTGACCGGCCACCTGCTTGGTAGCAAGGTTGTGAAGGACAACATCTTGATTTAACCGTCATGCTTTAAATCTTAAGAAGTTCTTGCAGACTTTTATAGTCCCAGATATCGTGATGTTTTGTAGCTTATGAATTCCCTCCCCAAGTGTTAAGGTAATCTGTACAGATCTCTTCATAGAAATTATAGCCAGTACTGATCTTGTTACGACGTTTCATATAAGAAACGCTAAATGTAAAGGAAAAACAAGAATAAAAACAAAAATAAAAAACACTCCCGAAATATGGCGTTTAAGCCCACCATCCATTTTTTCTAACCTGGATTGAAGGCTCTTTCATTAGAATTTCAACATCAACAACAGTGTTTTTTGTATGTATGTATGTATGTATGTACGCATGGCTCAGTGGTTAGAGCGTCGGGCTCACAATCATGGGGTAGTGAATTTGATTCCCAGACCAGGCTGTGTGGTGTGTTTTTGAGCAAGGCACTTTATTTCACGTTGCTCCAGTTCACTCAGCTGTAGAAATGAGTTGTGACGTCACAGGTGCCAAGCTGTATCGACCTTTGCCTTTCTCAAGGATAACATCGGCAGTGTGGAGAGGGGAGGCTAGTATGCATGGGTGACTACTGGTTTTCCATAAACAACTTTGCCCAGATTTGTGCCTTGGAGGGGAACTAGTCATTTCGTTCGAACGATTATAAGTGACTTTGTTTTGCTAAAGCGGCCCACGGGCCAAATAATGCTGTGGTTGCTGTTGTAGCTATTATTTATCCCAGATCAATCCA
>NC_068995.1:14511189-14515478 GCF_001194135.2 Octopus bimaculoides
TGTGTGTGTGTGTGTGTGTGTGTGTGTGTGTGTTTGGTGTGCGTGTTTGGTGTGTGTGTGTGCGTGACTGAGTTAATGAATATTTATGAGAGCTGATGTGAAATTAGCCGACTAAATTGTCTCATTAATATGCAGTGGTGTTACAGCGTTTTAAACTCATACAGAGACGGTACGTGTTAGAGAGAAATACAGAAAGGCAGACAGATATGTATAGACAGGTAGAGTGGTAGACAGATAGACAGACAGACAGACAGACAGACAGACAGACAGACAGATAGATAGATAGATAGATAGATAGATAGACAGACGATAAAGAGACATAGATGGATATATATATATATATATATATAGACAGACAGACAGACAGATAGATAGATAGACAGACAGACTGATAGATAGATAGGGGGATATATATATATATATATATATATATATATATATATACACACACATACATATCTATCATGTCTATATTAATTTCGTCAACTGTGTCAATCTGTCTCCTTGTGCATAATACTCCAACTTGACACCGTCAACTGATGTCAACAAGATTCCTTTTCCATCCTCGCTATGCTGATTCCATCAACACTGTCCCCTGTCCTTAATGTCTCTGTCGGTTCCGTTCAGCTTACCACAAACGCTACCTCCGCTTCCCTGGTCATAATAACTACTAAGACCCTGAAGTAGCTGTATGCTGTCAACTTAATGTGACATTCCCTTGAAGGGAATAATACTACTGTTGGTTAAACCTAGGAAGCTGTACCGCTTAAGTTGACAGCATACAACTACTTCATCGTATCACTACTGCATAAATCTCTCTGAGAGATTTAGAAATGTATTACTTCTATACTTAGACCCCGTCAATTGTCACCTGTCCATCATTTCTATTTTGATCCCCACCTGATGTCAACACGTGCCTCTTATCCTTAGTATCCTTTTGACCTTGCTAATAAATGTGAACTCTGATCACACTCGCTAGTATTCATTTAACCTTCATCATCAGGTGTCATTCGAGTCAACTGTATCTCATGCCACTGTAGCCTCCACCAACTTATTGATAATGTCATTTGCCTCTAATGTCACCTTTATTTTCGTTAAGTAACACCAATATTATCTATGGTTTTCTAGTGCTACTTTATCTGCTACAA
This sequence comes from Octopus bimaculoides, assembly GCF_001194135.2. Classification (NCBI taxonomy): domain Eukaryota; kingdom Metazoa; phylum Mollusca; class Cephalopoda; order Octopoda; family Octopodidae; genus Octopus; species Octopus bimaculoides. Next base: position 14,512,338 of record NC_068995.1, read on the forward strand.
ACATATTAAATCTATCAAATATGTTTACAGTTAGTTTAGTATGGTAGGTGAACTTCTTAACAACGCAATTGGAAACTAACGAGAAATAATTACACGGTGAGCGGAGAAAATTAATATTAGTTTCAAATTTTGGCACAAGGCCAGCAAGTTTAGGAGAGTGGGTAAGCCGTATACATTGACTTACTTATTTTGTCAACCTTGAAAGGTTGAAAGGCAAAGTTGGTCTCGGTGGAATTTGAACGCAGAACGTAAAGACGGACGAAATGTCGTTAAGCATTTTCCTCGGCATGGCAACGATTCTGCCAGCTCGCTGCTTTAGAGAAAATTGATATTGGTAAATCGCTCATATTGTTTTAATAATATTCGGCATGCATGGGAGATATGCTTCGGTCTTGATACAGCCCCATCAGATGAAGATGAACTTAACCGTACTTGCTGAAGTAGTTATAAGAGAATCACGAAGTAAATCTATCATAATGTACACAGGTTAAATACAGAAAATTAGAAATATTTAGAGTAAAATACCAGCTTAAAGATACAATCTCTACGAAGAGCAATAGATAAGTGTTAGTGTTAAAATGTCTTCTGCTGGATCCACTATAAATATTCTTTCTTTGTGTAGACGTAGGCATGGCTCTGTGTGTGTGGTTAGAAGTTTGCTTCCCAACCGCACGGTTACGAGTTCAGTCCCACTGAATGGCACCTTGGACAAGTGTCTTCTACAATAGCTTTGGGCCGACTAAAGCCTTTGAGTGAATTTGGTAGACGAAAACTGAAAGAAACCCGTCTTATGTGTGTGTGTATATATATGCATATGTATGTGTGTGTGTGTGTGTGTGTGTGTGTGTGTGTGTGTATGTATGTCTTTGTGTCTGTGTTTGTTTGCCATCACTTTGACAACCGGTGTCGGGGCGTTTACGTGTCCGTAACTTAGCGCTTCAGCAAAAGAGACCGATAGAATAAGTACCAGGCTTAAAAAAACATCAGTGCTGGGGGTCGATTCATTCGACTAAAAATTCTTCAAGGCAATGCCACAGCATGGCCGCGGTCAAATAACTGAAACAGGGTAAAATATAAAAGGTAAAGATATAATTATAAGTTATGAAAAATATATTAACTAATGATTTATATCATACTAATGGTTTTTGTTATTTCGCAAAGAGCGGGAGAGAATTCCAGCCTGTTTCAGCGGATAAGCATGGATAGTTAGCGTACGTTGTAGAAGAATTGATGGAAAATTCATTAAATAAATGTTTAAGATTCTATGCTCTAGTTGGTGTAGACAATATTTAGCTTCTTTAGAGAGTGCCATCAGTACAAAAATACAAACAAACCCAAACAATAGTAAAATATCAATGTGTTTATATATTTAATGCAGATAGCATTGGAAACCTAACTAGAGTTAATAATGCGGTTCAGTAGAAAGAAAAACAACAAACACAATATTAACTAAAAGATAATTTGATTTCAGCTTTCTCAGTTATTCTGGAAAGAGCAATAGTCGACAATGATCATGTTTCAGTTTTGATGTTCTGTCATCGAGTAAGCGTAGATTTTCTAAGTAGCAAGCGAAATATTTCTGTGAGAATCACGAAATAAATGTACGAGATTGTCCATTGGACGATGCAGAAAGGTATCTTGTTTATTTGTTTGGAGAATGAGTGACTTGGAAATATCAACATAAAAAGAATAGTTAAGTTCTAGTGTTAACATATCCATTGCGTATATTTTATTCGTTTCAGTCATTGGACTGCGGCCATGCTGGAGGACTGCGTTGAAGGGTTTAGTCAAACAAATCGAGCCCAGTACTTATGTACTGGTTGGCAAGGGGTGTAGGTGTGTAACAAATACAGAGAGAGAGAGAGACACACACACACATACATAATACACACACACATATATTTAAGACAGGCTTCCACAAGTTTCCGTCAACCAAATTTTGTTACAATGCATTGATCGGCTTGGGGCTATGGTAGAAGACCATTGTCCAAGGTGTCACAAAATGGAATTGAGCTCGAAACCTCGTGATTCTAAAGCTGATTTTTTAACCTCACAGCCATAACTGGCGTCTAATGTAGCGAGTATCAAAAATAAAGGTAAAAAATAATCACGCAGTTTAAAACAAAAAGACAAAAAAATAACACAAAATAATAATATAATGTCTAATATGAAATAACTGAGATATGACTATCTCAGTTATTTGAGAAACAAGGTAAAAAAAAACTCTATACATGTTTCGATACAGATGAGATCTCGTCAGGTAAGCATCAAATTCGGCAGAACTTGCCGAAGTATTGATGAGAGAACCACTAGAAAAAAAGAAAAAAAAAAAGAAACGTATGATATGGGTTGGTCAAAATGAGTTAAGAAAATAGAAAATGTTTTGAAAATAAATAGCTACAAACCACTAAACGGTCACAAAGGTGAAGAAATAAGAACTAACAAGTAAATAAACAAATACATTTATAAAGAAAGAAAGAAAAACTCAAGAAAATCCCTTACAAATAAAGCAACAAGTTTATTGTAAATGGCATTTGTTGGTTAAACACGGAGATATTTAGAGAAATCAATATAAAGTAGACGGCGCTGCAAGTCACTACCGACATTAGAAAAGTTGCGTATATATGTCTAGTGGACATAAACGTATGTGTCTGCTTGTCAATGTTCGATGTATATGAGTGGATGTATGCGTACGTATATGTGGGTGTATGCGTTGACACACATATGGACACGCACACACACACACACACACGTGTGTGTGTTTGAGTTTGAATGAATATATATCAGTGTATGGATGTATGTGTGTGTAAGTGTGTGTGTGTGTGTGTGTGTGTGTGTGTGTGAGTATAAGTATGTATGTTTGTACGTGGTCCGTGTACGTTTAGATGATGAAAAGCGTGTGTTCATAAATGCTTACGGTTATATGTGAATGTAAGAGACTATCCCTGAATATGTCTATGGGCTTCTATGTAAATGGATGTATACGGATGTATACAGATGTATGTAGGAGTGTAAGAATATATGCTCATGGATGTATATGTATGTGTGAGAATATGCATACGTGAATAAGTATGTGTATGTGTATGCGTGTGAATGAGTTTGTGTGTGAATGTAAGTATATATATATATATATATATATAT